>NC_134864.1:57056666-57196666 GCF_049852395.1 Peromyscus maniculatus bairdii | reverse complement strand
CTTATAATAATTGGTGCTCCCTCTGGTAGCTAAAATTACACCTGTAACTGTCCAAAACCATTAGTAAAGTCAGCTTCGCCCGGGGGATAGAGTGTCTGTCTTGTATTTCAGACAGATTGTGTTCCAACACCATTGTGGTCAGATTTTTATTAAAAATTCTTCATATTTCTTTTCTCTCGGTGCCAAAGAGATCGCTACATTTTCAACACTTAATCATCTTCATCATCTAAAAATATTTCCACATTAAAGGAAAATATTTAAACTTCTTTTTGATGCATCAAAACTTAGAACACTGCATGAAGCCTGGTTTTCATAAAGCCCTGCAGAAGGGTAGTGTGTGTGCATGTAGAAGTGGCTTTATAAATAATTGTCAAGGTCAGCTCCGGGGAGAGCTGGAATGATCATACAGGAATGCCTCTGCAGACAAGCTTACTCCCTTTCTCCGAGCTCCATCTTTGGAGAGTTCTTACCAACGATATGAAACTGGCTCCCCTTAAGAGAGATACTTTCGCCAGCATCAGGAGGTCTTTCACGGTGGGGGTGGGGAACTGGAAGAGAAGAGGATAGAGAGAAGGACGGACGAAGAAGGGGAGAAGTTGGAGGTGGGCAGGAGGAGGGAAGCCGCCAAGGCTACCCCTTTCTCAAATGACTGTTGGCAAAATCTTTAATTAGTTGCTGATCTAACAGAACCTGAGCAGAAAAGTCGAAACCTTGCTGGACGCGTAAGACAAAAGGAGCTCAGAGCAGAGAACGGATCCTGCCGGTACTGGGGGATCAGAAACCAACAAAAGGCACCCAGGAACCCAGAGGTGATCTACAGTGTGAAGTCATGAATGGCAGGGGCAGAGGTGAAGTCAGAGTCCACAGAGACACTTACTCAGCAGATGCCACCTGAGGCAGAAAGATAGGGGCTGGACAACATGTGCCTCCACCCACTGAGCCCACCCGCCAGCCTCTCAGGTAGGGTTTTGATGTACCTGTGTCCTAGAAAAATGTAAACAGCAGCTCTGTGCCTCGGTTCCCTCACCTGTAAAGCAGGTGTGCTAATAGAACCTTCCCTTAGGGACTGGAGAGATGTCAGTCAAGGCGGTATGTAGAATGCACTGCACAGCGCTTCTTCAGCATAGGAACGGATCAACACTAGCTAGTAAGATTGGTAGGATGCTGAGTAAAGACTCCCTCCCCCCACCCACCCCCACCCCGAGATGACCAAGCTCTAATTCCCAGAACATGCGGATGCAGCGACAGGACCTTTGCTGGTTCTGTTAAGGTTCCTGGGCTGGGAGATGACCATTGAATATTCTACTGTGTTTAATGTAAATTGGTAGTCCTTTTGAGATTGGGGGGGCGGATAGAGAGGAGATGGGGGGCAGACAAGAGTTCTGAATAGCAGGTATGTCCAGAGTACCAGCCAGTGCGCACAGGTGGTCTCTGTGTGCTGACAAAGCATGGGAGCCCTCCACCCCAAAGTGAGCAGAGCTCTGCGGGCCTCTTGGTCTCAGACATGTGTTCTTCAGGGCCGGAAGCAAATCAAATGGACATTGCTCCAAGCTGCTACACATGTAGCAGTAGGAAAGCGAGGCAGCTGGCTAGCCCAGAGGCTCTGGAAACACAATAAACAAAGGACAAATTAAGGACAGCAAAGAGAATTCATTCCGCAGAAGATCTCAGGCCACAAGGATCCCCCTATGTGCCAGTGCATTTGAGGGACGTGGATATTCTTAGATAGCAAAATTCAAGTATAAGGCATTTGGGGAGGAAATCTAACTTTGTTTCCTCCACAGATAATTTTAGGAATGGCTGTCTTGGCTCTTGTGGACATCTTCAGTGGAGAAGCACCAAGGAGATCTCTCTGGTGGCCTAGGGGGAGGAAGGACCGGACTGCAAAGCGTCTCATCACCTGTCTGGACCAGTTGTTTGTATATTTCATAGTAGGAGGTTAATACATGCTTAAAAGTTTGATTCTTCTCTTATGTTTCTTCTCTGAAAATGAAAGCTTCCTACCTTTATTTAGTATTCACCCGGCAATCCCAGGTTGCTGTAGACGGGATTCTGTCACTGTATTCACAAAGTCCTGACCTCACTCTAATTATCTGGCCATGACAGTAGAGCCCACATACCTCTGCGTTACAAAAAGATGGCGGTAGGTAGAGGAGAAGAAAGCAGTATGCTGTACCAGGTAAGGCCAGAATGATTAGGGACAACACCTGCGAACCAGGAACAAGGCCCTTACCAGAAACTGAATCGCCTGGTACCCTGGTCCCGGAGTCCTCAGCTGTTAGGACTGTGAGAAATGAATCCATTCCAGCCACACAGACTGCAGTAGACCATCACAGCATTTGGAGTTGAGACGCTCGAAGACCCTTGTGGGGCAAAGGGCCCTGGAGACAAATGAACAGCAAAGACCAGCGTGAGGTCCAGGGACCGTCACCCAGTGTGGTATGAACGGTGACATACAGAAGAACTCAAGGCTCACATACCCAATTCAAGATGGCAAAAAGTAAGTCTGAGTGGAAGAATTTTCTCCAGGGTATAATTTCTGTAAACAGAAATTAACCAAGTCAAAAATGCTGGCAATGCTGGAGAGAAAATATGCAAAGTAAGACAGTCTCAAAGGGTGTGATTTATTCAGGGACAACTTAGAGGAAGGAACACATCAGGACAGAGGGAAGAGAAAACGGAAAGCTGGCGAAGGGTCAGGTTATGAAAAGTCTCACATGCCACGTCATGGAGACCAGTGGGGTGGGAACAAAAGAGGTTGAGGAGTGTATGAATTTGTGTTTATCTTGGGTCTGAGTTTTCTCCCGTTAGTTGCAATGTGATATTCAACAAACTATTTAATTTTAGTTTCATGTCAATGAAATACAAATGGAAGCGAGGCATGTACTTCAGTGTTAGTGTGTTTGTCCAAAATGTAGGAGTCCCTAGGTTCAAAACCTAATACCATAAAAGGAAGGGTGGGGTGGAAGGGGGCAAGGGAGAGAGCCCAGTGACCATGGAGATATGTTTCTCCCCCTATCAGTAATGAAAGTGCAGACAGAGCAAAGAGATTGCCTACCCCGAATGCATTCAGTTAGCAAACATATCTGAGTGGAAGCCATCAACGCTGGCAAAGATGTGGAAAACCAGACACTTCCCAACATTATCAGGGTGCGTGCTGTGATTCAAACAGGAAATGTCCCTCACCTTGTAGGTTGAACTCTTTGGGTCCAGATGCCAGCACAGCACCATGCTGAGAGGAAAGTTTAGGCCGGAGGGCATCTCTGGAGACAGCAGGTCAGTGTCGCTGAAGATGACACCTCGTCCCTGGCCTCCTACTCTCTCCCTGCATCCTGTCTGCCTTGGGGTGAGTATTCTCTGCCACCTGTTCCAAACACTGTGGGGTTCTGTCTGATCACAGGCGCAGAACTGACAGAGCCAAGGACTATGGTCTGGAATCTCTGAAATCGTGAGCCGAAGCAAATCTTCCCTCCCTTGAGTTGCTTTATGGCTGGTACTTCGTCTCGCTGCGATGAGGTCTAGCCAACGCATGCTGCATTAATACAACTTACTGGAGTCAATGTCTAAATATTTCAAGTATTCCCCTAGTCGCCTGCTTCTTACACAGTCACCTCTGAAGGAACGACTTTGTAAATACATTCTCCTTCATTTGTTTTGATTGGAGTGTGCTGTCTCTGCCCCATTAGGATACTGAGGACATCAGCCCTCAGAGTGCTTGGCTATTATATAGGGTCCTAGTACATTTACATTCCTCCCCGCCTTCCCCTGAGGATTTTGTTAAAAATTGCTAGAAACTTCTATGTTTCCTTAAGGAAGAGAAGGTTTGACTTTTTTTTTTTTGATCTGATGACATGTGGAAAAGACTTCACCGTGGGAGAAAGAGGGTGACTTAACTGTGGGTCTTCTCCTGTAGCTCTTCAGGTTTCCTAGGATGTGCCGAGTGCCTGGTTATAGCATGGAGGAGTCAGGGTGTCTCCTGTTTTGCTACTTAAAAGAAGGGTAGATGAACTATACTCAGGTGAAAATGAGAATCCAGAGGAGTGGGGATGAGGAAGGGGCACAGGGGAGGAGGAGAGAGAGGAAGAGAAAACACAGAGTCCAGTCCGAAGGAGCGGAGAAGAGCTCACTTTCTGACTCTTGTCTTTCATTTCTTCATAAGAATAAAAGCTGAGAGAAGACAGTGGACAAAACCAAACAGACAGCAGCAAACACCCGGAATGGCTGTGAGGGAGTGAGGAGGGGGTGGCAGGCAGCCCTGGGGCCTCTACATGCAAACCTATGCAAGCGCACATGTTATCATACGCTAAAGGTGACTAAAACTCAGGATGCCTAATCTTGTCTCCAGAGGCTCACCATAAACTAAACATTTCCACGTGCCTCCAAGGATCTTAAACTCAAAATGTCACACTCTGATCTCAGTACATAATCCCCAAACTGGTTCACTACCTGTGTCCCCGATTTGGTCAACAACACTAACATCCTGCTCATTGATCGGGTTGGACACACGAGGCCTCTTTTGGATCTTCCACAGCTAGTCAGTCGCTAATCCATCATGCTTCTTCCTCCTAAACATCTTTTCAAATACTCTTTTCTCTCCATCTTTCCTTCCATACCTCAATTCTGGTCTCTGGAATCACTCCCCCAATCCTGCAGCCACCCCTGACCAAATGCCTTTTTATTCCCAGTCTGATGTCCACACTAACGTAAAAATGAGCCACCTGAAAGGCAAATGGATGTTTCACCAAAATGGTTCGCCGCTTGCCTTCTTCCTTAGCCTGAAGACCACCGCATAGCATCCAAGCTGCGTTGTCCGTCTCCAGCCTCACAGAGCAACCGGAGATGGCGGCTGCGCTACCTGGTGACTGTCTTTGAAGCCTGATTCTGCGCTTCTGAGATGTGTGGCTTTCCAAGCTTATCTTACCCCTCTCTGAAGCGAGGACAGCCATGCACCTGCTCCAGAGGGGTGTTGTGAGATGCGCGGCCTGTCGTGTGTGTGCTGTCGCAGTTCTGGCTTCGTTTTGTGCTGCCCTTTTCCCTTCTGCCCCAGCTCTCCTGGACTCATTGGGATTTTTCTCAGCTGACCCCTTGCGTAGGGTTTCTTCTACCTGCACACCTACCGCTACTTCTTAAACCTGACATCCTTCATTGGGAGTTTGTGTGGTTCTTATTCCATCTTAAGTTAATGGCTAGATGGTCCCCTTTCCTTCCCAGAACATACTATGCTCTTCCTTAACAATGCTGGAATGGATGCATGATATTTATGACACTTTGCAGAAATTACTCCCCCCCCACCCCCATGGAGTCTCCAAAGTGGTAGAAGTGGTGGTCGTTAGCACGCTTGTTGAACCCTGGCCTCCAGTAGAGAGAATGACACACGCTAAGATTGAATAAGTGTCTGTGATACCTGTGAAATCCTACATGAGCACTAACTTCTAAAATCTATGTATACATTCAGATGGATCTACCATGAATCCCCAAATATTATAAAGTCAAGCAACTTCCAATATAGATTTACTTGTGTGTGTTGGAGGGTGATTATGGATTCTGAGGCTCTTATATCATGTTGCAAAATGTTTCAAGTGAACTTTAAATCTCCTTGATCCAGTTGTTTAAGAGGTAATGTAAAAAAAACCAACCAAACAAACAAACAAGAAACAAGAGATCCAGTATTTTGGGGGTTACAAAAAGTTACCAGTTAAAAGAAAAGCCATAGGACACATCATCCTCTCTTCCTTTCCTCCTGTCTTTCTTTCTTTCATTCATTCTTTCTTTCATTCTCTCTTTCCTTTCTTCCTTCTCTCTCTTTTTCTTTCTTTCTTTCTTGCTTGCTTTTTTCTTTTCTTTCTTTTTTTAATTTTTCTGTCATACATACCTCCCGACAGCATTTTCCCCTCCCTCTGCTCCTTCCAGTCTCCTCTACCTCCCTTCTCCTCCCATCCTCTCCTTCTTCACTTCCCTTCAAAACAGAGAGCAGGCCTCCAGGGACATCAACTGAATATGACGTAACAAGTTACAATAAGAGCAGACACAAACCCTCATATCAAGGCTGGATGAGGCAACCTAGTAGGAGGAAAAGGGTCCCAAGAGCAGAGAAAAACAGACTCATCATCTTAATAGACTTCCAAGGAAAGAAAATGTCCCAGCGTGCCCATCTTTCAGGCACTTTCTTGGGACTCTTAATGATAGGACTTTTCGAGTAACAGCCACCTTAACTCTTGAAGGCAGCATGAACTCTCAGTAAGCTGTGTCAAAACACTGATCAGTTATGACCTAAACTTTCTAAAGCTAGACTTTTTGCTAAATATTTAAGAAGTGCTACAACAAACACTTGCACATCTAATCTGGGCCAATGCATGCTAATTACAAGAACTTTTAAAAAGAATGCCTGATCTAGCAATGTACTGATTCGCTATTGATCATTTTCCTCATTCTATCTAACAGGGAAAGGAGTGGGATCATTCACTTAGATGTTTAAAATAATAACAGGATCAAACCAATTTACAAGCTTGATTCTCAGGGAAACCGAAAACTCTGTATCTCTGTGAACTGTGCTTTTATTGTATTTCTTTTAGAAATGAGTTTTCTATTGTTTTTAAATTTTATATGTATGAGTGTGTGTGTGTGTGTGTGTGTGTGTGTGTGTGTATAAGTGTGTGTGATGTGTACACATGAGTGCAGGTCCATGAAGAGGCCAGGGATATCAGATTCCCTGGAGGGGGAGCTCCAGGAAGTTGTGAGCGGCGCGTTGGCGCTAGGACTTGAACTTGGGGTATTCTGTAAGAGCAGCACGCACTCTTTAACGGCGGAGCCTGCTCGCCAGTCCTGTCTTTCTTTCATTACTCGAGTGAAATCCTTGTCACCAAAGGCTTCTTAAGATTTTCCTACTTTATTGGCTATTGCTCTCGCCGACATGCGTGTGCGCACCAGCCTTGCACGCACATGCTTGTCAACGTGTGGTCCGAGGACGGCCTTCAGGAGTCAGCTCGCTCCTTCCCTGGCAGGCCTCAGGGATCAGACTTGGATTATCAACTTTACACGGCGAGCTCCCTTACCACTGTGCCATCCTGCCAGCCCGCCAAATGCTGAGGTCTGCTCTAGGGCACTTTTTACTGAAGGGATACCCAGGGGACAAATACGTGGATGGACAGGTAAATGTCCTAATGAACTAGATCTGGCCCTCCACTGAAGCAATTTTACAAGTTCCCTGAGTGACAGCAAGGGTGACATTAGGTCATGGGTGACGTCGAAGGCCCACGGAGTAGGAACTCAGAGCCCAAAGCCCTGAAAATAGGGCTGTTGAATATTACACGCACAGCCACGCCTTGCTAAACTCATTTTTCAGGACAGAAAAGCAGATTGTGGAATTATTCACGCCGAAGTAATCCTCGCTTAATTTAATCGTCAAACTAGGTTTCCTAATATGGATATTTTCTTAGGCTTCAATTTGTTACATAGCTAACTTATTTTCTAATAGACTATGTTGGTAATAAGAAAATGAATTACATGCTCTTGGCAGAGAGATGACAAGTTAGATCTGAATTTATCCCACACAAACTTGGTACCCCCTTTTAAATTCAATAAGCTCAGATCCCTCTACAATATATCAGATCTGGATGCCAATTATAAACAGATGGCAAGCCTCCGCACCCCACTGCTCGGCAGAGACCGAAGGCCACGCTATACTTTTATCAGGAACTTTCTGGGGCATTATCAAAAGAACACATGGTCCAGTCCAGCTCATTCCGAGCTGAGACTGCTCGCCTTCCTATTTTGGGGTCTTCTAAAAGCATGCATCCAGTTGGCTTAGCAAGGCAGCACCAGACAGCAGCAAATTTAGTGTAGTGTTCCTCCCAGGAGGGGGCAGTGGCACTCCCTGGGACCAGCCCACATGTCCCAGAAGTCCTGCATGCTGAGCTGGAAAAACAATGGAAATGGGGCGCCTGCCTGGTGCTCCCAGACCTCTGGTCTGTCTTGACCCACCACCTCCAGACTCCAAGCAGGAGAACCAGAACACAGAAAAAGCAACCGCCACTGCGTCACCAGCTTTCCCACCACAGCAGGAGCCACCAGAAATAATAAGGCCTGTCTATGATAGGAAACCGAATTATTAAGAGCATTAAACGCTGAAAGATTGCCGCCCCCCCCCCCCTCTTCTCGCAGGCTGCGGATCGCTCGCCTCGCTTGTCAAACACGAGCTCATTTTTGACACTGATTTCTTAAATTTCCGCTGACTTGGCAATCCGCAGGCACTTCGCACAAGCTCCGTAATATCTTAAAGACTTCACAGCTAAGCAGTTAGAAAGGATTTGGGGTTTAATTCAGCCCACTGACCTGTTTAAGAGAATGACGGAAATAAAACAATTTTCAGCTAGAGGCCGAAGAAGGCCCCTTCTCGCTCTGAAAGCCTCTTTGTATCAACGCCATGAATCAAATGGTTTGTCTAAGTGGTTATTCTGTACCACCAGTGAGGGCGTAGCAATGTGGCCGTGAATCACATTTAATAACTTGTGGTTAGCTGTCATGAACACTTAATTTGATGTTGAACACAAACCCTGCAGGGCTGGAGGGGGCTGGGGAGCAGGGAGTGGGGGGCAGAGAGCTAAGATTCGCTTGGGGTCTTTTGGCTTCTCCTCCCCTTGGTGCGCCCGAGCCACGTTCTGGCTGCACTCGGTCCGGCTTCCTCGTCAGAGCCCGGCTGGGGAAGCATTTGGATTCTTGGCTTCTATTGTCCCTTGGAGTTTTCCCGGGCCCTTCTGTCCTCATCAGGAAGGCTCACCCAGTGCCACAAGGAACGTTACAGCCCTTTGCAGTGTGCTAGAAGCAGAGAGCCGTCAGGCTGGCAAGAAGAATTCAAAGTGTCCAGGGAACCCACAAAAGATTTTTTTGCAGCCTTTTAGCTGTCTGGCATGCAGCAGAAACCCCTCTTGTGTCAACTGCTAAACACTGCTGTCCCTGTGTCCTGGATGGAATGCGCCAAACCCCTGGAAGACCACAGCTTCACATGTCGGCCATGTGTGCTGGCGGCAGCCGGCTCCAGCCGCCTCAGACGTTTTAATTTGTCACTCGGGAAAGCAGATGTGTCGGGGAGTTGGAGAACTTGGGAGGTGACCACAGCAAACTCCCCAAGGGGCCTACCCCACCAGGACCTCTGATGAGCCTTTTCCAGGCAGGCCTAGAACAGAGAGAGAAGAGAGGGTGGAGCCGTCCTAGCCCTGGACACACAGAGAGAGGAAGGCCGTGTCCTTGCCTGGGCTTGGGACAAAGACCGAGGGCTGATCCCCTGTCATCACCTGCCCAGCACTCTGTGGGCCCTGTATTTCATAATCCAAATCCCCAAAGCACTTTCCAAATGTGTCATTAATGTCTCAGGGGTCCTTTGAGTGACACACCTATTCTCAGAGATTGCTTTAAGTCACTGTGAGGATCTGGTCAGTGTCCTTCCATTTCTACTTTGCATTAACATGAGCCCCCCCAAAATATGTCCTGATTATCACAATTTAGTTTATGCTCAAGACATCTGCTTCTGAGGGAAATGGAATTTGACATTTAAAAAAAAAAAAAGCCCTGTTTTCACAGTGCAAAGGAGCCAATAAATGTGTTTTCAGGTACCATCCACGCATTCTGAATCAAAGCATACTCTAATATATTCAATAAACACTAATTAAGCTGTAACACCTCTGAAGGCGGTAAACACTCCCTTGGTATTCCAGGAAACTGAGAGACCTTTTCGTACTCCCCACAAACACCTTTCCCTGTGCCCAGCCCTCATCCACCCACCACAGCAACTATACCATTCCTCGGTGCCACTGACAAATGAAAGCCTGAGCCAAATTATTACCGCTGACACGATGAATGTGAAAAGTGAATACAGAAACGAGAGAAAAAAGTTATCTTAAAAATCAAAACTCATGAGATAACAGCAGTAAGGGTAAAGCCCTCAATAAAACACCCTCAACAAATTTGTTCTCCATGAAATAAAGACGTGTGCCCTGGAAAGTTTTGCACTTCAAAGATTAGCAGGTCCATTCAAATAAGAATTATGGCACCAAGTTTACTAGTTTATAGCTCTAGCTTACTGGTCCCACAGTAAAAATGACAGGCACCAACTTGAATAAGGAAAAAACAAATAATATAATAGACAAAACTGGGAAGAACCACTTTAGCAGGGTCACTGAGGTTGGGACAAAAGCAAAGGATTTAAGGCCAGAAACATCTTCAATTATTTAAGTATTTCATATAAGGGCAAGTGAATTAAGTTCCCTTCCATTATTTAATGTTTGTTGTTTTTTATTTTTCCAGAAAGAGGAAACTGAGGCCTGGGGACTCCAGGAACTGGCCCGAAGCCCTGAAGCCCTGGTTAATAACAGACCAAGCATGGGAATTAACTGCACATTTAGAACTGCTTCCTCGGCTGCTTTCTCCACCACTGTCCACGAGAATGATAATCACTTACGACAGTTTTATGGGGGGCAGGCATGGAGGCAAAGGCAGGTAAAAAGCCTGAAACTAATTGATAGCAGAAAGAACCAGAGGGCTCTGAACCACCTCACCCAAGACAGAGTTCCTTGAGAAGAAGTGATTTGGCGAAACCATTTCAATCCTCAGAACATTATGGGTAGCCTGAAAATATGCAGATAAACACACGAAAATTCGTTCAAACGACTTCCTTCATTACTCACTTTCCAACCAAGATTCTCTTGGAAGAATTCTCAGGCCTTCTTTTCCAAGCAGAGGGACTAGTCTTGTGTCAGGGCCCTTTGAGTACAGAGCCCAGGAATCCAGGATGGGGAAGAAGCTCGGCGGAGCCCTTCTGGACACTCAGTTTGGCGTCTTTGCACCTGCCCTCAACAAGAAGGCAGTGTGAGTCTAGACAACTGTCATGTATCCATGTACACGCAAAGTTCACTAGTTTCCGAGGTGCTCATCCAGCACTTGCCCGAGTTGGGGGGGAGGGGCCGGAAGAAGGGAGGGGAAATGGGCGAGTGGAGCCCTGAAGGACTCTGACCAGGCTGGTTACGACGTCGTCGCTTTAAACATTTCGGTCAATAGGCTTTCTGCATGCCACATCTTCATCGAAATCCCATCATCAAAGCCACCAGACACTATATTTGTTTTCTAATTACAGACCCCGAGCTAACACTTACTCTTTCTTCCCTATAATAACAACAACACTTTGTATTTATCTAGCGCCTGCCTTTCTTCTAACAAGCTCAAGACGGGGTGCAGACATTAACTCTTGAACCCCAGGCTGGATCAGGGGTGACTTTCTGTTTCTACATTTTGAAGGTTTAAAAAAAAAAAAAAGACAAGAGAGTAGCCAAGACGGTGACAGGGTGAAGGACAGGGTGATAGGTTGACTTTGGCCTTGAAGTAATGGTACCTCTTACCCCATCCAGGGGGTTGACTGTGGTCAGACAGGCAAACAGTCAGAGAACATCTCCAATGGCGCAGATGATGTGTAAGGACAACACTGGAAGCCAGAGAGGCCAGTTAGGAGCTGTCACAACATTTCAGGACCATTGTTTTAGTGGTCTGGCTGTAAGAAAAGACAAAGGTGAGTTCCTCTAAAGGTGGAATGCATCTAGGGTTGGAGTAGAGGAGACTGCTGGAGTCTGTATGAATGCCACTCTCCAGCTGAGCAGAAAGCGGTCACATTGTGGAAGCAAAGGAGGCCTGAGGCATTAAAAATAGGAAAGTAGGTTCGGGAGACTGAGGATAAGAACAGGAGACTGCCTTAGTCACCTAGGTTATGATGGAGTTCACAGGGGCAAACTTTCAAAGCCCTCCTTTCCAGCTGCCTTCATCCGAGTGACATTTCCTCCTCTTGTCCCCCGGGCCACATGTGAGTCTTTGTTAAAGAACTCACTGATTAACTACCCATCACACTAAAGACACTCCATTCCATACCCCAATAAAAAATAGAAATGGTTTTCTGTCATGAAGGTTAGCGTCTAGTCATCTCTGCATTCTTTCCTAAATATTTGTCTCTGATTGATTACCTCTTCTTGAGGCTTAGAAGCAATTGACACTGAAGTGAGCCGTTCTACATTTTCCTCTTCCCTCTACACCAAAGAAATGTCTTGCCAGTGCTCTCCAAGCATTTCCCCTGGTTCCCTTACTTTCTCAAAGATGCCAAAGCGTGTGAGAGGTGACATCATGGAATGTGGCTTACGGTTCTGGGGATGTGCTTTGCCTGGGACTGGAGAGGACATGACCCCAGAAGTGACACATGACACCTTTTTGTTTCTTTTCCAGGCTGGCTAGTTCACAGGGATTTTTTTTTTTCTTTCATAAAATACATAGAGTCAACATAGGAGTCAGCACCCCCCCCCCCATTTGCATTGCTTCTTATGACATAGAAGCACAATGGAGAGGGAAGTTATGGGTAGATTGCTATTTCCCTAGACTGCACCTATCATGGTTTGTGATGAAATATTCATTTGAGTCTTAATTTCTTAGTCGCTGTCTCCTCCGTCAGACCAGAGGATCCATGAGGGAAGGAACATGTTTATTTTATTCTCTAGTATCTAGCCAATCCTAGCTGTTGAATAAGTAAGTTCCTATTTTAAAAATTGCCTTGAAATGTGTCATCCAACATCAAGCTCATAGACCTGACTCCCAACACAACAGCCTCCTTATAAAAAACACCCGTCACCACGAACAGAAAGGCTGTGGGGAGCTCCGCTCTCCTGCAAGGCAGGACTATGTCTTTGTCCCACCTAGGGACGTTCTTGCTGCCACAAGTGAATCAGACCTGAATGTTCACCGAAAGTAACACCGAAGAGTACCCAGCAGGCTTTTGCTTCAGTGGCCCAGACAATGACTGTTCTAATTATACGAACTATATGATCTCTACCACACCGTCCAATTCTGCAGTTTGCTCATGAGAGCAGCCACGGACAATTACGTGAACAAACAAGCGCGACTGCTTCAATAAAACTTTACAGAAATACCCAGTGCCTGTAGTTCGCCAGCCCCTGAGGAGAACGGTAACGGAATACAAAGAGCCCATGCTTGTCCACAAAGTATGGCTGCCCTGCCTGAGATGGACCTGAGACTGCTGGGTGAAGCAAGGCATCATCCTGCTTACCAGTTTCAAGTTGGACATATTTGTGGGATCCAAAGGACTTCTGCTCGATTTGACTCCGAATAGAACAATCTCAAAGGCCCATAATGGTGGCTAATGCCAGGAGGAGATCTGTAAATGTACGCAGATGGAAAGTGCTATAGCTTTGAGGTAGAGGAGACACTATGCTGTCAACAAGACCACCTGATCTTGTTGTTCACCCCACAAGGATGTGTGATCTGCTCCCCGTGGGTGCTAGACACTGGGCTTCAGCGGTGAGCAGAAAAAAATGTAAATCCTGATCTTTCTGGAGCCACAGTGGACAAGAAAGGGAGGCAATGTGTGGTCAATGCCCTTAGGGAATAAATACCAACTGTTGTATGACACAGAGGAGGGCTGGGCTTGAGCTTGGGAGTTAAAGGAAAGTTCCCAGGCTGTGGACTGGATGCCTGTGCCTCTTAAAACTCCACCCTTGAAGTCCCAATCCTGCATAGGATGGCAGTAGAAGGTGGCGGGGGTGGGGGGGTGTTGAGGAGAGGTAATCGTGTCATGAAGGTGGAACCTTCTGATATGAGCCCAGAGTAGAGTTATGAAGACACCCCAAAGAGTTTTCTTGCCTCTTTCTATCACATGAGAATAATACACGAAGTCTGCAGTCTATACCCTGAGAGTCCTCACTGGAACCTGCCTCTGCTGGTAGCCAGCCTCCAGAACTGTGAGAAATAGCTTTCTGTTGTTTAGAAGCCACACAGCCTATGGTACTTTGTTATAGCCACCCAAGCAGACTAAGACACCTGAAGAAGTAACACCAAGGTGAAATTAAAAAGCGATCCCCTCAGATCAAAAATCTTGATATAGCCAAATATGGAAGTCTGAGTCCACTGTTCATTCTAGACCAAAAGCTTTAGGACTTATGTGGCAAGCTTGGGAGCCATAACGGGGCCACAGCTCAAAGGACACCATCATGGCCATACCACAGGAAACGTGAATGAGTCCTCATTCAGACCTTCAGCGAGCCACAGGGCCAGGTCAATGAGGATGGCGACGCGGAAATTACATCCAGAACTGTGTTGTTGTTTGTTGTTTGTTGGCCTCATTTTGGTGCCCACCTCGGTCCTTTTCACTATGCTCACTAAAACAAGCCGACTTCTTAGTGCCCATCATCCATCACTGTGTGTCTGAGCCTCTACTTAGGGTTTCCAAGATGTTAATCAGCTTGATTACTCTGAGAGCATTTGCAGTAATCAAAGCAGTGGTGCGTCCCAGGATCTGCCTTCAACAATTCAGCAGATCTGGGACCCTTGGATCCCTCATTTACTTTAAAATCTGACTCAATTTGACAATCACATCATAGTATTATCCTTAAGATATGTTACTTTTAATGAACATATTTTCTGCCTTTTAAATAATAAAACCCCTGGAAGAAAGGAGTGTGTGTGTGTGTGTGTGTGTTTATATCTGCATATCTGTACCTGTTTAAACTTTGTTTAATTTTCTAGTATAGTATAAAGATTCTAGTTATTCCAATGTGTGTGATTAAGTGACAGTTTTTGACTTGACCTGAAGAAAGTCTATCTTAGTATTTCTTAGGCCTTGAGCTTTTACTCAGCCTGTAGCACTGTAACATGCCAACATGCTTTAAAGCAAAGAAAACTGGGTAGAAAAGAGAGAAATGGGATACAGTGTGCAGACAGAATAATGATTGTACATGAGATGGAAATCTGTAGTGGGCAGCTATTCTAGCTATGACCTTGAAGCACCATCCCTAGTGAGGTAGCAGGTAACTGTTACACCTGCCTATGACCTTGAAGTACATACTCCTGGGGCATGGCCACTCAGAACCCTTAAGACCCAGGATGCATGTACACTGCACACTCTTTGCTCCCTCATGGTTCTGGATGCTAGGACTGACCAGGCATATCTTGGAAGAAGGTCATCATGGGACATAGCTTGGATTTCCCAGACCCTACAATAAATACCTGTGATATAGTGAGTTACCCTCTAATAAATTCCCTTGCTCATTAAATAGACTTCATAGATTTCTACTATTATCTGGCACCCAACGTGGGGCATGAACCTACAACCCTGGGATTTAGAGTCCCATGCTCAACTGACTGAGCTAGCTGGGCTGTGGTGGTGAGAGCACCAAATCCTACACCCCTTCTCCCAAAGGTTTCATTATTCTCTGGGTTATGGATAATGATTATAGGTTTGGAGTTGGAACAATAAAAATTAGACTCAATATTCTCCTTAAAAAGGGTGGGGGGATGGATAGGTATAGGATATTAAGGTAGGTTATTGTATATACTAGTAAACTAATTTAGTAAAATATCAACATTAGATAATTTGCACTGTTATGGATTCTTGTATATTGATACAAATGTAAACTATTTTTATATTCTTATTTAAGATAACTTGTATATTGCTATAAATGTAAAATTACATTTGTCATACTTTATGTATGTTCTACCTCTGTTTAGGATATTTTGTATACTGATACATATTTAGGGTTGTTGTCATATTTCATATTGCACTATACATTTCTACCTCTGTTTAAGATATTTTGTATATTGTCACAATTTTGAGATCATTGTCCTTATACAGAACATCTGCTTACAGTTAGTTTATCTTGTTAATATGAAGCCTTAGTCTTGAGGTTACTTAGGTAGAGAAGATTTACAGATTTATAGTCATTCATGCTTGTCATTTCTATAGTTATGTTAGTTAGGTTGTCCAGATTTACAGAAACATAGGTCAGATAAACAGGTAATCTTTAAACACTTCATAGACCTAGAGAATATGGCGTTTAAATAACTTAGAATTCTGTTAACATGAGACAGGATTGCTCCTGGCAGCACCAATCTGACCCCTGAGAGAATTTTGGACTTCTAAGGCTCTCTGTTTGGAAGTTTGTCTTCTTCCTGGTGCATAATGGCCTGCTGAGCTGTCACCTCGACTGCTGACAGTACAAATGCTGTCCTTTCTGGATGAGCAGGACACAAGGAAAAGCAACTACTGAACTCTGCCAAGACAGGGTAAGATAGTCTTTCAAGACTCCTGCTTCTGAAAATAGTCTGTCACATACTCTAGTCTTGTAGCCAAACTGGATGCCCTAACAATGCTGAGAAACTTTAGATGATTGTCCAGGCTGCCAGCCATCTCTGTCTATTCTTGAAAGATTTTTGAAAATTGCTTGTGTGCATTTCCCATTTTCTCAGGTATTATTATACTCCTTCTCAGGTCTTTGATGGGGTTGAAAACTAATAGTTACAATTACAATCTTCTCATATCTTAGCTAGAACATATTAAGTACTAGATTCAGATTCTTCAGGATAAGACAGCTTTTGGAATAATCTCTGTAATATGCCATTTACCTGTGTTCTGGACATCTCTGGATTTTAGTATGTGTCTCTTGTTTGATGTTGTTCTTGTTGGTTGTAGTTCCATTTTGTTTAGGTCGTTACTCCTGGACAATACTTAATAATCATTCCTATTGTATATAGTTTTGTGTTAGATTAGAACTTGCTTATTTAGACAAAAGGGGGAGATGTAATGGGTAGCTATTCTAGATATAACCTTGAAGCATCACCCCTAGTGAGGTAGCCAGTAACTGTTACACCTTCCTATGACCTTGAAGTACATGCCCCTGGGGCATGGCCACTTGGAACCCTTAAGACCTGGGATGCATGTACACTGCATGCTCTTTGCTCCCTCATGGTTCTGGATGCTGGGACTGACCATGCAGATCTTGGAAGAAGATCAGTGTGGGACATAGCTTGGCTTTCTCAGACCCTACAATAAATATCTGTGAGTTACCTTCTAATAAATTCTTTTGCTCATTAAATAGATTCTGTGGATTTCTTGCATTAGAAATCTACTAAAAAGAGGTTAGATAGCAGTGATCATGAACTACATGGAGTATCGGATACCCCCCACCCCAATTCAATAGGTTATGGGTTGAATTGCTAACATTTTGGTCTATTTTAGAAAGTCTGTATATTATTAAGTGGATAGGGAGTAAGGGACACCAGTGAACACATCTTTTTTCTATTTGATGTCACCATTCAAGTAAGCACATTTTGTGCCTATAAATTATAAAGCTGAGTTGTGAAAACTGGTCCTGGTGCACACACAGCCATGCATGGAGAGTGATCTGATCCAGCCAGCTACATTTGTACACAGTCTACATTTGCACATCTGGTCTTTGTGCTTTGAAAGATTCTAGGTCTGCACAAACATCAATTTTTCTCTACATGCAACAGAAATAAAAATTATAGATGGATCTCATAATAGAATAATGGCACACTTTGAGGAAAATAATACATAAATCTCCATATCATCATCTATATCATTAACACTATAGAGTTAATCTCTCAGGATTCTTTATCCACATCAGCGAGCTAGTTTGCACTAGATTAGAGAGATGCTTAAGAAAATCCGAGAAGCCTGCCTGCATGGAAGTAGGCAGCAGCCTGACAGGGACCAACAACTGCAAGGTCCACTCTCCGCATCACAGGGTGTAGGCTGGCACTCATTGCTCTCTGCTAGTCAAGCATGAAGCTAGTGCTCACTCATAGTAGGGATTCCAAGAGCATAGGTCTGTGGCCTGATGGCAGGACCATGGCAGTACAGGTCTGGAGGTGTGTGGACTGACAGAGGGACCACGGCAATACAGACATGGAAGGTAATGGAGGGCAGCATCCCATGTCTCAATCCTTAACAGCAACATAGGCCTTGGAAAATCGAGTTATCTTTACACTTTGTAAATCCAAGTTACTCTTACGACATCACAATTTTGACTAGGCAGAACCAGGTGCCACTGTCTCTAGGAGAAGGCTCCTTCCTGCTAAGGACGGGTCAGATTATCTGTTTTAATGGATTTGTTCACTTTCCATAGCCCATCATCATCTGTTTCTAAAAACTCTGTCTCTAAATTGTGTACTGAACTTCTCTGAAGGAGAAGAGATAACAGAAGCCTTAGGTGGGTTTCCAGTGGTCTGGAATTGCGTATTGAGAATTCTTGGGAATTTCTCTCAGGAACAATCCCATGAGAGAATGAAGGCAAGATTGGGCAGTGATGGAGGTTAAGCCAGGGTGAGATTTCAACAGGTCAATATATATATATATATATATATATATATATATATATATATATATATATGGATTTCTTAGTGGATGAAGCTCCTCGGAACTGCACTGCATTGGAAGACCGACCAAGCCACTGGATGCAGACTGCTTCTAGGAGGGAGGTCGCTTTTGAGGAAGCAACTCCCTCTCCTTGGCAGCAGCTCCTGAGGAGGGGTTCTGCTGTGTTGGAAGTCACCAGTGGGCAAACAAGCTGGCAGCTGGAAGAGTAAGAGGTTTGGCCCTGAAAGGGGGCATTATCTGGGCACACCGTACCCACTGCACATGTCCTCACACCATGTGCACCCAGGCACACTTCTTTCCTCTGTTTGGACAGCCCACCTGGAGACAAATCCTCTAGGATTCTGGTTTGTGTGTTTTGAGGAAATTTGCAACTGGAGTGTTAGTGGAGCGGACAATAGCCCCTGCCCCAACTGGTCCTGAGGATGCAGCTATTTCTCATTCTTGCCCAGATACACAGACTCAACTTCATCACCGTGGGTTGTCCCTTTGTTAACCGAAGTGTCATTGGATATCACCTGCCATTGGGGCAAAGATACAGACTGGGCAAGGAAGCCTCCTTTAGGCCCTGGGGCTATGGGACCTCAATGTGAGCAAATAACAACTCCCACAAATGAGACTAATCCATCACCAACAGGCAAGTATCCTCCAGCAACTCTGGAAAAAATCCCGATACAGAAGTGGGGTGAGAAGACACTTGTGGGATACCTCACTGATACATTTTCTAGTGCTGTTCTGAAAATTTAATGACCTCATGAATACAGAAAGCCCAAGATGTCTTTAACATTCTGTAAACCCAAGGTATTCTTGCTATATCATAATTTTGATTTAGCAGAACCAGCTACCATAGCCTCTAAGAGAAGGCCCCTTTTAAGACCAAGTCAGACTCTAAATATATATATTTATATATTTTTAATATATCTGTTTTAATATATCTGTTGGCTTCCCGATCACCCAGCATCATCTGACTCTAAAATTCCAAATTCTTGGCTGCTTCCAGGAAAAAAAAAAATCTCTAATTGAGCTTGATATGAAAGGTTCGTATTTGATATTATTGGGGGGCACAGAAAGCATGCATTTTTTTCTCATTGACCACTTAGGAACATCTGAAGAGTGAGATGCTAGTATCACAGGAAACTTGAAGCAAAACCATAAGCTTAATATTTTCTTAAATCCCAAGTGATTTAACATGACACCAAGCTCTAGTTAACATGCTACATGGTTGTGGAGATATTAGGGTTTAAACAAATGTCAGTTTTGCTTTTTTTTTTTTTTTTTTTTTTTTTTTTTTTTTTTGGCCAAGCGGAAATTGGATTCTACAGATGTTGAGGAGAAAGGAGTTCAAAGTGGCTGTGTGTTGTATTAAAATATATATCCTAGGGGAAAAAAGGGACTCGTCTTAATATTTCCTGCTTGATGTGCTTTGAGTGACAAGGATGCCTTTCAAGATATCGGGCTTAAATCTATTTAACTTTTCCAGACTGTGCTCTCCCTTCCTGCCGTAGTTTCTAGGTGTCCGGGGCTTTGGGCCGCAGCACAGCGCTGCTGCGTTCCAGCTCTTACGTCCAGACTCTCTGTCCTAGCGGCGGCGGCGGCGGCGCTCATCCTGCCTCTTCGCGGTTGTCATAGCAACAGGCTATGATGTCATAACAGTACACCTTGCAGATTTTTAGTATCCTCTCTATGCATCTGAACCTCTTTAGAAAGGATCGTCTCACACACGGATTTAATGGAGATGCTTTTGCCAGTGAAGAAAGGGGTTTTAAGGTCATGAGAAAATGAATATCCATGTGGCTTTCACCTCTTCTTACCAACTCCTTTAATTATAGCACTCAGTTTAAAAAAGCCCATTGTACATAAGAGGACAGAAATCTATAGTTCAAAATGGAAATGTATAAAATACATCCTCCTCTATAAAATTATCGCTGTTGGTGTTTTTGGATTTTGTATGTCTATGTATGTGTCCGTGTGCACGTGCATGCATGCATGCTGTCCATGTGTGTGCACATACGTGTGCACATGCTTGTGGAGACCAGAGGTTGCTGTTAGGTGCCTTCCACTGTCATTCTTAGTTCTTTGTGAATGGGTTTCTCACTGAACCTGGAGTTTATCAATTCAGATTAGCTGGACGGTAAGCTCCAAGGATCCCCCTCCCTGTCTCTGCCTTCCCAGTGCTGAGATTCTAGGAACATGCTACTGTGCCTGGCTTTTACAGGGGTTGGGCCTCAAACCCACGTCCTCACGCTTATCCAGCAAGCCCTTCACTGCCTGAGCCGTCCCCCCAGCCCCCCTTTTATTTTCTCAAGTGTGAAATCCATCCTACACGCTTGCAACAGTGGCTTAGTTTGAGCATATATACCCTTAGATACCCATCTAGACCGTTCCTTAGATTTATTGGGCTGTTTCAGAAGAAATTTGACCAGAGAGGAGAGTTGTAAGACCAGACAAGAGAGAAAAAAATCTCCTGTGACCTCATGAGCTGCATGTACGCGTAGGGGCTCTCCATTCAAGGTGAGCTCATGTTTAGCCTTGGGACCCAGGGCTCTCCTGGACATCGGGGATATAGCTCTGGGAAAAAAAAGCCAGCCAGTTGGGATCAATCGACACAATGAGACTCGCCAGGCTCTCGGGGTTCCAGCTATAGCAACCCCAATAACAAAGGGATTGAAAAGCTCCTGGATCTTGGGGCCTTAGTCACCAAGCGCTACAACTCGCCAGAGGTCCTGTGCACCTTCAGGTCAGAACTGGCTCCTAGGATGATCCCCCTTTCAAGCCCATTGTCATGAGGAGCAGCAGAGCCGGAACATGAAGACGCTCTGGAAGCGCGCTCCGCTCTGCTGGCTAAGTGGCACGTATCTGTTTTATATGTGAATATCTTATGGTTTTGCCTTTATATTAAACCGATTTTGAAAGCATCGCCTAAAGCCATTCCTGCCACTGGCTTCTTTCTCTTTGCTCCCTCATTCTTTGAGCTCTGAACCGAGCACATCAATCGCTGCTCGGAGAGCTTTGATGCCTCTTTGGCAGTGACTCCAGTCCCGTTGCGTTTCCCACAGAACTGTAGCGACGGTCTTATGTGGAGGAGCATATTTGCGGTTGATAAAATGCTGGTTCCGCGGCAGGGAGAGTGAATTGATTATACTGAGCATTCTTGTCACTGTCACTTTTCTAGAAGACAAAAGAGAACAATTTTGGTTTCTTTAGCCACGCCACATAGATGCTGATTTTTAATTATCATCAAACGTTATTAAAGGAAACCCAAGCGAAACCAGGGGGGAAATTATAACTATGGTTTACTGCATAGGGTTCGGGGTGGGAGGAGGTTAGCAGGCACCTTCAAGCTCTTAGATGTGTGCAATATTTGATTATGTATACAGTTACTCGGAAGGTATTTCACTCAGCGTAATTGCATACAGATTAAGGCATGGGAGGTAGCACACTACACCCTTCTTCTATAGTCTGAATTCAGAGACATGAAAATCCCACTGCCCTTTACTCACAGTTGGATTAAGTTTATCATCTCCTCCCTTTTTTAACCCAAACATATTTTTTTTTTTAGCTGAACAACTTTGCTTTGTAACTCTCTACCCTTCTTCAGTCTCCTTACCCACTGAGCTGGGGGGTGGGGATAGGGGGTTCTTGCCCCATTAACCTTCTATTCGGAGAGGCAACACCGGTAGTTATGTGCAAGGACCCAAAAGCAGGTAAAACATTTTCACATCAAGGCTTCGTTACTCAGCACCTCCATTGGTAGTCTGCGTGACTGGGAAGGTAGTCTGTCTTAGTTTTGTGCAGGTTAGTGCTATGTCAATTGGACACGAGGTAGAGTCATTTTGGAAGAGAGAAACTCAGCTGGGAAAATGCCCCCGTAAGACTGGCCTGTAGGCACGACTGTAGCACATTTTGTTAATTAGTGATGAATGGGGGTGGCACCATCCATTAATCTGTGCCACCCTGGGTTGGTGGTTCTTGGTACTATATGAAAGCATGTTGTGGGAATTCGATCCATTCAACCAATGGCTTCTGGGTAACAAGCCCTAAGGCGTGGTCTTGTCTGCATACGTGACCACTGAGGAAGAGGGGTCTCCTGCTCTGTTGGTGATCTGAGCCGAATCAAGCAACGGGAGAGGGACTTGCGGTTGGTCCCCATCACCCTTGGGCAGACCAGCAGCTGCATCAGCAGCAGTGTTTACTTGTTCTGTATTCGTGAGTGTGGCCCCCATTTTATTCCTTAATAAATAAGTCTTCCCAGACATCCATGGAGTTCTCGAATTAAAAGCAGGTTGAGCAAGCTATGAAAAAGCAAGCCTGTAAGCAGCATTCCTCCATAACCTCTGCACCAGTTCCTGCCTCCAGGTTCCTTTCTTGAGTTCCTGCTCTGACGTCCCTGGATGATGGACCATGAGTTTCAAGGTAAAATAAACCCTTTCTTTCCCAAGTTGCTTTTGATCATGGTGTTTTATCAGACCAGCGGATACCCTGACTCTGGCAGAAGTTGGTACCAAGAGTACAGCATTGCAGTGATAGACCTGACTGTGTGTTTGGTAGGGTTGTGGTAGCATCTCAGTTGGAAAAGCTGTCAAATATTCAGAGCTCAGTGGGTTGTTCTGTGAGAGCTTGGAAGATAACCATGTGGAGAGCACTGCGCAAGATGGAAGCCTGGCTTGTGAAGCTTCAGAGGGATGCCTGAGAGCCCCTTAAAGTCTCTACAGGGGCCATTTGTGTGTTCTTTGTGTTAGGAACCTGTGATGTCTCGTCAGCTGGAGCTGGAGGATCGCCACTACTAAGAAGATATCAGTATCAAGGAGACCGAATCTTCTGGGAAGTGTTTCTTCAGGATCAGCACGTGGAGGTTGTGGCCCAGAGGGTCCAAGGCTAGACCTTGCCCTGGAAGCTGAACTTGGTAGTAAGAGTCGCCCAGGTGGTACTGATTATGAAGGTTTCAGGGGTCATGGAGAGCAGTTAAGACTTGACACTGTGTGACAGGCCTGGAGTCCCCAAAGAGAGCCCAGAAGAGGCCAATGGGGAAGGTGCACTAAAGGTCCAGGATTGAAGGGGTCATGGGGAGATATCGAGACCCGGCAACATGTGACAGGGTAAGAATCTCCAAAGAGAGCCCAGGAGAAGATTTTGGTGAAGGTGCCTCTCAGTTGCTATGGAGACGTGAGCATTTTGGATATACCAGCACCATGGAAAGACTTCCAAGGACAGCAGGAGCTTCGGAGTGGAGCTGGCCTGAACCTAGAGACAAGCTGTGTGTGTTTGGAGGGCTTTCCAAGCCCTTTGGAGAAGGCCAGGAGACGGTGAGTGCATCCCAGAAGTCCGACGCTGAACTTTAAACCGTTGGAATTCGCTTTGGTTTCATTGTGACTCTGCCACAGCTCTTCCCTCTTGGAGCAGGAAAGTATTTAACTTGTTTTTCACTTTACAGAAGCCCACAGTTGAAAGACTTTGAACTTTTAAAGAGACTTTGGAGTTTTAGAGAGACTATGAATATTTTAAAGAGACTGAACTTTTAAAGCATTTGCATTTGTAAAGACCATGGGACTTTTGAAGCAATTTGTTTTATATTAGGACATTAATATTAATACGAGATCTTGGGGATGAAGGAGAAAAGAAAGTCTATGGTTTAACAGTGATATGTTTGTGTAGCGGGGTGACAAAGGGTCAGTTGTGCTGGTTAGTTCTGTGTCACCGTGACGTAAGCCATTTTGGAAGAGGGAAGCTTAATTGAGAAAATGCCCCCCACAAAACTGGCCTGTAGGCAAGTCTGTAGTTGTAGGGCGTTTTCTTAATTAGTTATTGATATGAGAGAGAGGGTCCAGCCCATTGCAGGTGGGGCCATCCCTGGGCTGGTGGTCCTGGGTTCTGTAAGAAAGCAGGCTGAGCAAGCCATGAGGAAGAAGCCAGCAAGCAGCACCCCTCCACGGCCCTGCCTCAGCTCCTACCTCCAGGTTCTGCCACTGAGTTCCTGCTGACTTCCCTGGATGGTGGACTACAAGCTACAAGATGAAATAAGCCTTTTTCTCCCCAAGTTGCTTTTGGTCATCGTGTTACATCACAGCAATAGACACCCTGACTTGAGACAGTTTCTGCATCTGTGAAGTGGGTGTGAATGTTATCTGCCTCGTATGATTATGGGAGGAGCAAATGCATTATGGAGCATGAAGTACACAGCAGATAATTAATGTTAGTTATTATTGTTACCAGGATCATAAAAATCTTTAGTAGAATTATGGTGTCAGGCCCATAGATGTTTTAGGAGGCTCACTTCCCACATGAGAAATCACTTGGTAAGTGTTGGAAAAACCTTTAGAGATATGGATCACCCCAGAAAGAGTGTCTGCTGCTTCTGAATGATCATTGTGGTTCCAGACTGTCCTAGAATGACAAACTGAACCCCGCCCCCCACAAACCTTAAGAAGAGGACCTTGTTCTTTTCAGTCACTATCTTTATGAGCTCGAAATCGATTTGAGGGCTGAGAGATGGCTCAGGTGATAAAGCGCCATGACACACAACACCGAGTCCAATCCCAGGACCCACGATTAAAACAAAACAAAAGCTATGGTCGTGCCCACGTGCTTGAAATCCAAGTGCATGGGAGGTGGAGATATGTGAGTTCCTGGGACTCACTGGCCAGCCTTGTCCAATCAGTGAACTCCAGGCCAATGAGCACCTGGTCTCTAAACAGAGTGGGTGGAGCCTGAGGAATAGCACCTCAGGTTTCCTTTGGGGCCACATTTACCTGTACTCACATACAGGCGCGCGTGCGCGCGCGCGCGCGCACACACACACACACACACACACACGTCCCACACTGGACTGGGGCTTTTATTTCTTTTTTTTTTTTTTTTTTTTTTTTTTTTTTTTTTTTTTTGGTTTTTCGAGACAGGGTTTCTCTGTGTAGCTTTGCGCCTTTCCTGGAACTCACTTGGTAGCCCAGGCTGGCCTCGAACTCACAGAGATCCGCCTGCCTCTGCCTCCCGAGTGCTGGGATTAAAGGCGTGCGCCACCACCGCCCGGCTTGGGGCTTTTATTTCTACAGGAGTTTTCCATATACACAACCTAGATTCAAGCTTTTATTTCCAAACGATTTTCCTTTCTTTTGAAACAGCTACTCATCAGGGAGTTCTATACAATGGGGATGGGGATGGCTACTGTCAAGAAACACTTTTTTCTTTTTTAAGTGGTGTGATTCTTTATGAGTGGGGATAGCCGGAGAAGAGGAGGCCTGCCAAGGGACGTGTATAAAGTTTCCTGTGAACCGTGCCTTTTTTTTTTTTTTCGACGCTTTTTCATTTTGTTAGTTTATTTAAATCCGTGCAGCATGATGTCTTCTGAGTCACCTGAAAGGAAGGTTGTTGACAGGTCTCCCTGCAGATTTTTAGCATCCAAATCTCTAGGGGATGGAGCTAAGTGGTCTCCGTGTGGACTAATCCTGAGTGATTCTCATGCATACCAACTCTGAGAACATCTGAGGCAGAACGCGCTGGATCATATTGCTGGGGTGTTAGCACAGGGAGAAAGATTATTAATCCTCACATTTGGGCATTTCTTCATGGCTGGGGGCTTTCTATTCTCCCTGCTTTCTACCACAGGAATCATGAAGTCTTCTGAACTCTTTTTAATAGAAGAGTGAACAAATGTTTACTAAATGTTTGCTCTCTGCTGAGAGGCAGAGTGAACGTGGCAAGCATTATTACAGGAGAATGTGTAGGTGGAGCTGACACATGTATACCCCAAGTCCTCATTTGCCATAATTTAAGGAAATAGATCTTGAAGTGGTGCCAGGGACTCTTATAGCTAAGCTACTGTCTGGCTCTATCGAGGGGGAGCACACTGAACCCAGAGGAGCCGTAAAACATCAGCTGAGCATTGATGGAGTTTGGAGGCAAATAGAATCCTGTTCTCCTGTGAAAACATGCACATCTGTGGAACTGCACTGCTACAATCAAGACACGACCGAATTCACAGATGTGCCCAATTTTCTGTTTCCTCTGTATTTGACCAGTTTCAGAGCACAGTGACAAATGAGGAAAGTATTGCCCTGATTTCACATAGCATCCTTTGGAAGCCGCTCACAAATCCCTGTGGTGGGAACAAGCCTCGCAGTGCCAATGGTTAAGTGCTGCATCTGTCCAATCCATCGCCGGGACACACTAAGCTCTCTGTTACCTTGCACAAAGCAAACTGAAGAAATCCCATTATTCTAAGTCAAGTTGCAAGAGAAAGAAATTTTTCTTCTGAACGTCTTCCTCTTCCCAGTGGTTTCCACCCTTCTGTTTTTGTTTTCGGGTAAATGAGAATGTATGACTGATAATTATAAAATAAAACCCAAAAAATATCTAATGAAGAAAGATACATATTCAGTTATGGTTCTCCTGTTTTCTGGGGTTTTCACTTGTAGTTGGAATTTTCTTTGGGCCACCAACCAGCTCTCAAATAGAGACATGGAGACTTGTTATTAATTATGAATGCTTGGCCTTGGCTTAGGCTTGTCCCACTAGCTCTTTTAACTTAATTTAACTTGTTTCTATTTGCCTGCATTTTGCCTCTGGGCTTTTTACTTTAATTTTGTACATTCTACTTTTCTGATTCCTCTGTGTCTGTCTGCCCAGCCCCTGGTGTCTCTTTATTTCTTTCCCTGAGCCAAAATTCCTCCTCTTCCTACTTATCCCCCTATGGATCCTGTCTATATCTCCTCCCTCACTATTGGCCGTTCAGCTTTTTATTAGACCAATCAGATGCCTTAGGCAGGCAAGGTAAAACAGCAACACATCTTTACATAGTTAAACAAATGCAACATATCTTTGCATAGTTAAACAAATACTCCACAACATTCACCATCTTCTTTCTTGAAGTGATAGAAGGTTCTAAAAATCCCTCAATCATCACTCCCCAAAGTGGAAGGTAAGATTTTTATAGATTGCTGGACATGACAGGACCACTGCACTCTTGAACTCACAGCAGCTGTGGTTGCCCGCACAAGACCTGCACAAGATCAAGCCAGGCACCATTCTAGCATGAAGTGGGGGGTTGCTCACCCACTCCCACCCATAACTGATAAGAAACGGAAAGCTGATGACTTTGGGGAAGAGTCAGTTCTCTTTAAGCATGTGACCCCTGGTCGGTTAACCACACTCCAGTGGATGACCTCACACCCATGTGTATATGGGCCGCACAGACTGGATGGACTCAGAGTGTTATCACAGTACAAAGAGTACAGGAAGGTGAGGGGCTGATAGATCTGGGAGGAATCAGAGGAGAGGTGGGATGACTATGCTTAAAAATGTATGAAATTCTCAAAATTTAATAAAAATATTATATTAAAATATTTTTTTCATATTTCAGAAAAGAGAAAAATACTGCAGTGGATGATGATTTTATTGACAACTGTTTCATGTCAGTGCACACACACATACATCCACATGTGCACACACACACATACATCCACATGTGCACACACACACACACACACACACACACACATTGCTTCACTTTTTTTTGTAACAGCTTGCTTTTTGAAAGCTCATCTGACTCCATATGCAGTAACCTTGTGTGACCTGACAATTTGGATGTTCCTTGTCCCCAGTGACTGAGTGCCTGCCCAGAGATGCTCTCCCCGGACTGTGTAGAGTGCAGCCTGTGATGAGCAGGCGTGTATCCCTTCTGGCATTGGTCTTGCCAGGACTGCCTGGTACGTTCCGCTTCCCAGAGCCTCACAGCTGCCTCGGGTTTTCCCAATTTGCTTCTTCAGTCTTACATTTGCTACCTGAGCGACTCTCCCTCTTCCCCACACATCTCTCAAACTTAGAGTTCCTCACTGTGATTTATAACCAGAGGTGTCAATCAAAATCTTTACCAGTTGGCTTGCCTTTGGTGAGGGATCAGCTTATCATGTCCCTCACCAAAAGGAATGGAGGCTAGTCATGGTTGGCTGTGTGCAAATAAAGCATTTTCTTCCCCTGAAGGTTAGTTCTCAGTGTCCAGCCTGTTTTAGAAATGGGGATATTTTTGTCCAAGTGAAGATTTACACATGGCTGTGTGACAGAAATAAAAGATTGTAATCTAAGTGTGAATGCAGAAAGGAAGAGTCTATCCCAACAAGGGTGAGCCAGAGACTAGTACACATGGTGGGATGCTGACTAGTGAGGAGAGGAGGTCAGCACTGAGAGTCACTTTTGGATCTTCAGGATTCCAGATATACCTCTGACTTTGAGGTACAGGATTCATGCCTAAGAAAGAAAATCTTGTGGTACTAAAAATGTTTACGTGTATGTGACCAGAGGAAGTTTCCCTAAACGGAGTTAAATGGTATGGACAAATCCCTCACCACCTCCTACACCTGTTGCAGTAAATTGCGATGTAGGTATAACACGCCAACTTAGAAGGGTGGGTAGGTCCAGCTACTCACGACCAGCATCTGGTTTTCTTGTGAGACAAAGCAAGGGCACCCTACATCCGGGCACAATATAGACAGTCACGGCCGCAGTGGAGGAGGAGGTTCAAGAGAACACAGCGGAGTCTGCGCCAACTTCAGCCTCCTTCCCACTGTGGCTCTGCTCCGTGGCTCACAACCACACACAAGCGACCAGTCACAGAGCTGCCCTGATGCCCTGTGCTTTTCCACACCTTGGCCAGTTGCCCCCTATGTGGAATATCCTTCACCCTGTCTACTCAGGAATGCCTCTTTTCCGTGGACTTCAGTACACTGTCTAGAGGAAAGTTTCCCTTGCTCAGGATATGCCATTTGCCTCCATTAGAGAACTGTTGAACTATTCCAACTGTGTTAAAGCCAAATACTTTAAATTTTTTTTTGTTTAAGAATTTCAAGAGCCCTTGTAGTGGGATGGCACACAGATGACCCACTCATCCTTAGTTCTGCATGACAAAATATCTTACAAAGCCTCCTTAGAAACCCTTCCCCATCAGGTGTTCCCTCTGCCTGGAATGCTAGCTCCGAGATACCTCTCACAATGTGTCTGTGGTCTCCACAAGAAAGAAGAGTCCCTTAGAGACCAGGCACCACCCTTCATTCACTGATGCCACTCCAGGAACCACCAGCAAAGTAGCAGCAAAGAACTCAGGCTCATCAGGCTGTGGCCAAAGAAATGTAATTAATACTCAATACAAGGTTCACCTGGAACATAAGCAGCATGTATTGAATGCATCTCCAGAAACAAAAACATGTGGTTCCAGCACTTTTATACCATCTGATTTGGCTATTGCTTGTTTTTGATGTGTGTGTGTGTGTGTGTGTGTGTGTGTGTGTGTGTGTGTGTGTGTGAAGATTAGCCAGGTGATAGTGGTGCATATCCTTATTCCCAGCACTCAGGAGGCAGAGGCAGGCAGATCTCTGCGAGTTTGAGGCCAGCTTGGTCTACAGAGCGAAATCCAGGACAGCCAGGGTTACACAGAGAAACTGTTTCTCAAAAAAATAAATAAATAATAAGACATTAGTGATAAAGGGCTTGGGAAAGTATAAAATGTAAAGTCCACAAGGACCTGAGTTCAATCTGGAGCACTCATGTAATTCTACATCACAGTTCTGGGTGACAGAGGCAGGAAGATCCCTAGCCTAACTCCCCAGCCTAGTCAAACCAGGAGCCCAAGGCCCAATGAGAAACACAGTCACAAAATATGAGGTAGATTCCTCCCAAGTTATGACTCCTAAATTTGTCTGCTGACCTTCATGTACATGAGCACACATATGCACACTCATACACATATGCATACTCATGCACACCTATACACATGATATCAATAATAACACACAGAATTGTGAGTGAGGCTATTTTCATCTGTGGCTTGTGAGTACTTCAAACACAGTAGCTGCTCAACAAACATTTGACAAATGAATAAATGTGTAATCACAGATGAGTCAGAGTGATCAAAATAAGACATGTCAACATCACTCATTTTTATGAACCAGAGATAGTGAGACTTCTTTTCTTAATGAAGTACACAGCTTGGTGTAGTTGAAAAGTTTAACAGTATCATGGTAAATGTTGGAGGAAATGTGTTATTCCCTAATAGAAAAGAAAAAAATTCTTCTATTGAATTTTTAGAAGGAGTGTGATACATAGAAGGTTAAAAGCCCATAATATAAGATGGAGGATAAAATATTGCCTGTGAAGTTGAAGGATTTCTCCCTGCTTTGAAAGATTGCATTGCAGAGTGGATGACTTGTAAACTATTACGTGGCTTTGCTGTTTCCACTGGCCACTACATTGTGATAGCAGAAGAGCCAGCAGAGGCAGGACCTCTCACTCCCACCTAAAGAGATCCAGACGCAGAAAAATCATTGACAGAGAACTTTTCTTTTAGCAAGAAAAAAAAAATCAATGTCCAGAAAAGATCAACCAGTTGCTGGGTCATCCCAAATAAACACACTTGCAGAATTTATTCAATGAAGATTTGGTGTTGGTCATGAAATTCTTCAGTCCTCATTATGGACCATTGTGTTTTAGTCCATATTGCTGTTCCCTAAGCCTGTAGAGTTATCTAAAACAAGGAGGACCAAAGGAAACATGACCTCTTCTTGGATCTCACACACCCCCAAATTCCTTTCTTAGAGACACCTGCACGTTCCAGTTTTTCAAGTTTCTATGGTGTCAACCGGTGCAGTCAACTCTCTGGTAATACCAGAGTCACAGCATCAAGAAGTCTTCCTGATGCTAAGAACTTTTCAAAGCCTTTGCTTTAGGAAGACAGCCATGTCTTCCTCCATGTCTGGTACACACGGAATGGGCTAGACTCACGGGGCCGATAGACTTTGCCAGCCTGTTTTACACTTTGGAATGAAAACTGTAGTTCCTGGTGTCTGTGATATTTCTGAAGACTCCAAAGTTAATTAAAAAGCTCAAATTCCTTTTTAAAAGCATTTTTTTGAGATGCAAAAAAGGGCAACACCAAAATTAATAGGTGTTTATTTCCAAACTGCAATGCCATGCCAAATTTAGTGTTAAGTCTAGAGTCCATATTTTCTTTTTTATCTTTCATTTTTCTTTATTAAGAAATTTTCTACTCACTCCACATACTATCCACAGATCCCCCCTCCTCCATCCTCCCACCCCCAGCCCTCTTTCCCAAGACACCCCACATTCCCACATCCCCCAAATCAAGGTCTCCCATGGGGAGTCAGCAGAGCCCAGCACACTGAGCCTAGGCAGGTCCAAGCCCCTTCCCACTGCACCAAGGCTATGCAAGGTGTCACACCACAGGCACTGAATTCCAGAAGCCTGCCCATTGACCAGGGACAGATCCCGACAAGATTAACTCAAAAAATCAGGAGCCCTCCTATATACAAAGGGAAAAGGAGCTGAGAAAGAAATCAGAGAAACAGCACCCTTTACAATAGCCACAAATAATATAAAATACCTTGGGGGTAACTCTAACCAAGCAAGTGAAAGACCTGTATGATAAGAACTTTAAGTCTCTGAAGAAAGAAATTGAAGAAGATATCAGAAAATGGGAAAATCTCCCATGCTCATGGATAGGTAGAATCAACATAGTAAAAATGACAATCTTACCAAAAGCAATATACAGATTCAATGCAATCCCCATCAAAATCCCAACACAATTCTTCACAGACTTGGAAAGAACAATACTTAACTTTATATGGAAAAACAAAAAACCTAGGATAGCTAAAAGAATCCTGTATAATAAAGCAACCTCTGGAGGCATCATGATCCCTGACCTCAAGCTCTACTATAGAGCTATAGTAACAAAAAACAGCTTGGTACTGGCATAAAAACTGACATGTGAACCAATGGAATCGAACTGAAGACCCTGACATTAATCCACACACCTATGAACATATGATTTTCAACGAAGAAGCCAAAACTGTACCATGGAAAAAAGAAAGCATCTTCAACAAATGGTGCTGGCATAACTGGATGTCAACATGCAGAAGATTGCAAATAGATCCATATCTGTCACCATGCACAAAACTCAAGTCCAAGTGGATCAAAGACCTCAACATAAATCCAGATACACTGAACTTGATAGAAGAGAAAGTAGGAAGTAGTCTGGAACAAATTGGCACAGGAGACCACTTCCTAACCAGTAGCACTGACACTGAGTGACAGTTAATAAACTGGACCTCCTGAAACTGAGAAGCTTTGTAGAGCAAAGGACATGGTCAATAAGACCAAACGACAGCCTACAGAATGGGAAAAGATCTTCACCAACTCCACATCTGACAGAGGGCTGATCTCCATATTTTCTTTATATTCGAAAGCAACTTAAAGGTTAGATTTCATTATTTTGTTAAGTGACCAAGAAATAATAGGCAATTATAAAATGTTATTCATAGTCAAATAATTCTCAATTCAGAATTATAGGAGCAACAACTTCTCAACTGTGTAAGAGCTGTAGGCAACATGGGATAAGAGATATTTTCATATATTTGGTATCATGTGCACTGAAAAGGTGGTCTGAGAAAGACTGCCAGGGTCTACGGAGGTGGTTCAAACTCACCCCCAGATAATGCCATCACTTAGAGTAAAAATAACTCAGAGCCTAAGCCCCTCTCCCCCCTCACTGTATACTCCTCCAGAGGCAGCCCACCAAGCCAAGCAGGATGGGGCACAGAGAGACAGTGCTGAGTCTGGACTCAGACACTTGGGTTCAAGTTCTAGGACATCTACCTCTTGTTACAGGATCTCGGATGCTGTCTCAGCTTGAAAGCTCTGTCTGAAGTGACAAAACCAGACAATAGATCAGGTTGCAGAAGATGACATCTTGCCCATGGGAAGAGGCAGCAGTAGCAACCCTCTTGTGTCTTCACCCAGTACATAAAGGTTCTCGGCAAAGTGAAAGCGACTGCAGGGACCAGGAATCAGAGACAGGGGAGATGCTGGCAAGTGGCTTTGTGTGGTTACACAATAGTGTGAGTGATAAAGGGACACACCACACACAGAGGCTCATCCATCCCCAGGACGGCCCCTCAATCAGCAATGTGTCCTCTCTTCAACTTGCCTGAAAATTGTCACTGCTTGGAGGTCTGTGACATTTGTATGCCCTCAGAAACAAAGGGTATACTCCTCAGATCTCCTCTCTTTCCAGGCAAAGATGGGGAGGTGTAGCTGGGATGGTCATGCACTCTCAAGGCACTGGGTCCTATCAGCTCACATATGTTTTAGAGCTAATGCATTCAGAACTTCGCGATCCTACACAATTACATTCTCATTTATCTATTTAAATGCCACGGCTAGGCAGAGGATGACTATACATATTCCATGTATTTTCCTCAAACAGACTTTCCTCTTTTAAATTCACAGCTGTAGAAGAACCATCTGCCCAGCTTGATTTCATTCATGGAAAAGCTACAGCAGACAGACTCGAGAATGGAGAGAAGCATCCTCAAAGTGAGGGATGGCACATCCCCCATCACCTCGCCAGTTAAAAACAGTGATCACAAGGAAAGGCCAGAAACTTCTAGATAAAAGAGCAGAGGGGTACAATGATGGGAAGCGTCTCAATGGGCTGTTTGGTCGGAAGAGAGGACATTTTCTGTCCCCACCCTCAAAGCGCCCTCACATTCATATATTTATTTTTGGTTGGGGTGCTCAGAGTCAGAGAATTTTCCAGGAAGTTCTAGAACATTCTTGGGATCTCCTGACGGACGCTATGCTGCTAAACTGTGGAAGTAGAAAATGAGAACTGGAAGAAAAAAAGAAGAAAAGAAAATAGGAGATTGGGGCCCAGCTCTCCAGGTTCCTCACAACCTCTGGTTTGTAGCTGCTGACTACTGAGGGTTCCTGAGGCGTGGGCTCTGACCACCCTGCTCAGATTAATTGTTTCCTTTTACAGAATCAGTCTTTGGTGCACTTAATGAGGGAGAAATAGGATGTGATTTTTTTTTCCCCCTTCAGAATCACTTCAGTGTGATCTGCAGGATGATTAGCGTGGCTCAGCCATGGTTGGGAATATTACGACTTAAATTATTCCTATTAGTTTCCAGCTGACCTTGGAACACCAACATTACATCTGATTTCAATGAAACATTAGACTTTGTTGTTCTCAGTCAACTAATGGAACAGTTGAACCTTCCCATGACTTGTGGTGATTATAATAAAGGGTAAGTATTATCACGAATCATGCAAACCAATTGACAAGATGGTAAAACAGGAGTCTGGCAATTGTGTGCCAAGGAGTCTAAACACGTGACCTGGACGCTAAGAAACAAGGAGTTACCACCCAAAAGGCTAGCATGCTGCGTCCCTGCCAGAACACGGCCCCCGCGGCTCACATCCACAGACGTGTTACCTATGGACAAGGTGTATGGACACAGCAACCTGCTTACAGGAGGTGCCGTGTTAACAGGAAAAACCACTTTCAAAGTCTGCTTGGTGCTTGAAGTTCTCGAGGATGCACGAAACACTTCAACCAATACTCCAAACTGATTAAAGCCTTTATGGAAAAGAAAAGTGTTTTTCCAGAGGGGAAAGGCTGAGGGAGCTGAGCTGTTGTTGCTTGTTGGTTTATTTTCACTGAGGTGTAGAACAGAAACCCCAGCTTTGACAGATTTCCGGGTTCTAATTTAGGTTTAAAAGTTTAAGAGTGTATGCCACCCTCAAACAATTTATACAAACTCAGTGGGTTTCCAAATCAAATATAATGACTTTCACTCTGAAGGACAGGGAGGGCCCTCCTCCTGGCCGGAATCTGGGTATGGAGTACAGGGCCTCACACATAGTACATGCTTAATAAATGAATGAAGAAACCGAGGCCCAGAGGAGATAGAGACTACCTCAAAACTCACTCCCAGGATGCCTGCTCAAGTCCTCTTCACCCTTCAAATCACTTTCTCTGACCTGTCCCAAGCCCGTGATGTTTAAACCCCTGGAGTCAGGCAGTCTGTGCGTGATCCCCCATTCTCCCCATTGCCGGTAGATTCTGGGGCCATGACAAAGACCACATCTCAGTGACGCCATGTGTGGAGAGGTTTTATGAGGAGTGAGTCGAGTGCACGGTCCAGTCTCACTCAACACATGGCTCTCCGGCAGCTCACGCGCACAGCCTTTGTCCCCTGTCCCCCTCTTTACCCATTGCAGCACACACAGATGCCTCGGGGTCGCCGTGGGGTCACCGTGGGGTCCCCAGATTACAAAACCCACCAGGTCTGCTCTCTGTGACTCCCCTGGGTGTACAGACATTAGAGCGACCATCACCAAGAGTTCTGGGATGGCCGCAGAGCTGCTGGTTTTTAGTGGCACACGGATTGACTTGCAGTTGGATTTCCACTTTTTTAAGATACATTTTCCTTTGCCTGTGGTTGCTGGAGAAAGTCCTCCTCACCCTTGCAGAACTTGATTTTTTGAGTGAAAGTCCCTGCTTCCTGCTTGCTCAACCAGGCTTGGGAGAGGAGAGGAAAGCTTCAGGCGAGACCTTTTCTGCCAAAGCTATCATTAATCGGAAGACTCTGGGGTTCCTTCCCACCCCAACTTTTAACCACATTTTAAAACTTGTACAGTGCGTTTCCCCAGTTTCTTTTCTAAGTGATGTCATTCCCCAAGAACCCAAGTATTCAAGCAAGCAATCATAATAAAAAAAAAAAAATGCGCTTCCTAGCCACAAAAGACAGAATAAAGCTGAGACTACTTCATTGTTTCTAGAAAAATAATTGCTCATGTACAGAATGCTCAATGTGATATGCTAGCTCAGGTTAATAAAAGCTGATGAATTTACAGAGCGATGTCAAGGAAATACAAATACAGCTGGCTTGGTTAGGACGAAAATGGTGCCAGACTCTCCCATCTGTGCCCCTTCTGGGGCCTGTGGAGGAAGCTGCACCGGCCAGTCAGTATTCACTTAGGATTTGGAGGGCCCAATAGCTGAGCATCATTCTGCCATTTTTGTGCAAGGAGGCAAGGGATGGATGTGTCTCTAGAAGGGTGACCCCGGGGTCGCGTAAGTTCTCGAAAAGAAGAGAGTTAGTTTAAAGCCCTTTGTCAGGATCAATTCTTTCTTTTCTTTTTTTCCCCCAGAAGGGACATAAGCCTCCCTTTTGGGCCACTCACCCTGTCTCTCGCCAGCCTGGGTTCCTCCTTTCTGTGGGGTTATTTCAGTTTCTTTGTCTAGTTCAACTTTTAGCATCTGAAATTCTCTCCAGTAAACACTGTAATGACAATGGATATTATAGAAAACTAATATTCTTTTTTTTTTTCTTTTTTGAGACAGGGTTTCTCTGTGCAGCCCGGACTATCCTGAAATTCACTCTGTAGACCAGGCTGGCCTCGAACTCAGGGATTTGCCTGCCTCTGCCTCCCGAGAGCTGGGATTAAAGGCGTGTGCCACCACTGCCCATGTCAAAAATTATTCTTGACAGTAAGGTATATCCAAGTCTCAGGCCATGGGTCACCGGTGGCCCCAAACCAACACCAATACAGCCTAACACAAAATCATAAACTTACTTAAATAAATTAAATATTTTTCTTTTAAATATTTTTTGTTTGTTTTTTAGGTTTTCAGTTTGTTTCAGTTTTTTTTGTTTGTTTGTTTGTTTGTTTTGTTTTGGTAACAAGAATATTGAACTTCAACCTTGTAGATAAAAATACTGTCACAACGTTAAAAATGTTTGGACAGTCCTGATAGGTAATCTTCCTTCTAGATTGCTCTGAATCTCAGTCCCTCACAGTGAATTACACCTTCTTCCTCCATCACACACAACAGATTCTGAGGTCACTGTGTGCCCAGTGAGGGACAGTGAAAACAGAGGACTTTCTCCAGCCTGAGGGGTGTGGCCACCGCAATGCAATTCTTTTTACCGTGTCTTCTCTTACCAGCCTCCTGCTGCGCTTGGCTCATGCCCAGAGCCAGTCTGAGGCCAGGATGAAAAGCAGAGGCCTCAAGACTGAGGTGGAGGAATCTGTCTCTTCTGTATTCCTCTCTGCGTACCCACGACCCACCCGCCACGGGCACCACGCAGACCACCAGAGGGAGCAGGCCACCTTCCCTCTCCCCTTTCTCCTTAAGAAGCAAACCCAGCAGTGACAGATGAAAGCAGATTTATGTCTCAAGCTTCCTTCCCCATGTGAGTAGAAAGTCCGTGCTCCACCAGAGAAAGGAGAATTTTCCAGAAGTCCAAAACTGTATCCTCATGGCAGTTTAGGGGACGCTTTCATAATTGAGAGGGAGCCAGGCTCAGGGGTAGAACCCTGGATGGGAGCAACACTCCTAATAAGAAGTGAGGTAATTAAGCTTTGGAGAACTTAAACGGCTTAACTAAGATCATCCAACTAGTCAGTGGTGAGCTGGAACGAGGTTTTCTGGCCATGGTCAATTCTATTTTCCAGCATACCCTCTATCCTCTGCCCACCCTGGTCTTCAGTGTGGGATGTGCTGCCTCTGGGCAGGGGGTCCTAGGGTGCATAAGAAAGCAGGCTGAGCAAGTCCTGGGGAGCAGGCCTGTGAGCAGACCAGTGCTCTTCCATGGCCTCTACTTCAGGCCCTGCCCCCAGGTCCCCTCCTTGAGTTCCTGCCCTGACTGACTTCCCTCACACAGAAATAGAAGCCAAATAAAGCCCTGCCCCCAACTTGCTTATGCCTTAGCTCATATCACAGCACCAGGAGACCCAAGTAAGACACCCTTTCTCAAGAAATGATGTGGACAGCAGCTGAGGCATGATGACAGCCGAAATTACCCTCTGCCCTCCACATGCACATGCACATGCATGTCCCTGCACACGTCAACACACACGCAGACAGTGAATGGCCAGTACTCTGTGGTGAGCCTGGCCATGCTCTCCTGGTTTTGACGTTTTTCCTCCCTTATCTCCACATCCCCACCCCCACTTGGATTCTATTTTACAATCGTAATAAAATATTTTAGCGTTGTGCAGAGAGATTAGAAAAGCTGAGAGCCTATATACAATCTACAATTGAAATTATGTATAACAACATAGAACTTCACACACACATACACACCTATAAATATTCTTTTATAACTTGTATGGCTTTCTTCATCCCTTTCCTCTAATTCTGGACTCCGTTTTCATTGCTCATTCACTACTGTACTTCCTGCAGGCTCATACAATCCTGAACAAAGCATGGACTCTGTGTATCCTACAGCCAATTTCATGCCATAGGCACTGTTATGAATACTTGGCTCAAACATTGCTGCCACTTAGTGTGGTGATGAGGACTCTGTTTTCTTCTGAGCCCTCACAGGTGACAGCGTGGAACTGAGAGCCACAGTAAGCATTTCCCATGCCACTGCTTGCTGGGTCCTTTGAAAAGGAGAATGACCGAGGCGTTTGAACCTCACTGGTGTCACAGGACTCCTGCTGAAGAAGTGTTCCTCACAGGCCAGCGCATCTGTTCTGTGACCCCCCAAACTCTCCTCTGCCCGTCTGCCATGGCACACGACAGTGTCCCACGTAGCAGTCCCTTTTCTCCATCAGCCTAGATCCCAGAGCGAGGGTGGTAACAAGCTGGCTAACAGACCTCTGTTGCAGGCTCTGGAGACGCCGGTTCTGCTCCCCCGTGCTCCCCAGAGCACTCATTTGGAAGCTGTAGGCACAAATCACCCACTTCTTTCAGAGCCCGGCTTTCTGTTTAGCCCCAGGGCCCAAGTTTCTCTTTCCCAGCATGCTCTGAAGAGTGTAAAGGTGGAATTCCCTTCCACAGGATTAACCTGGCAGCCAGCCCGCCTCACCTCTGACACTCACGGGTTCTCCTGGGATGCCTGAGCACGTCCCAGGTTCACCTCTGGTGTCCTGGGCTGCAGTTTCCTCTGCTCTGTCTATCTGATCACATATGTTTTCTGTATTCGCCAACATTTCTGACCAACATATGTTTTATAGTATTTTTCTGCTTTCGTTAAGTAGCCTTTGCTGTTATTTCAAGGGGTCTTTTTAGAAGAAAGAGAGGCTGCGTGTCCAAGCTCTGCCTGCCATTTTAAAGCAGAACTCAACGCGCAATTTTAAAACAAGGCATATTTTAAGAAAGAATTCCTAATGGAAAGAAAACAAAATCAGGCTGCTTCTGAGTTGTCCGAGTAAAAGAGCCGCATGTGAGTGTCTTGTGGAGCGAGACTCTCTCCTCCTCGGCCTTGCATGAGTCTTCAGTAAACAGTCATGCTCAGGTTTTAGAGGCACAGCTGAGAAGAACATGAGCGCGTTGCAGAGGGCTAAAAGGATGCAATAAAAATGATTCAGGCTTGGGTAATAGGGTATTTGAGGAGACGTAAACAGAATTAGGACTATTTATCCCAGCCAAAGGAAATTTCAGATTGTCCTAATATAGTAAGGTTTCGAATGTGCAAAGCACTAATGGAGCAGATCAAATTTTCTGTATCTCCATTAAGGCCAAAATAAGTAGAAACTGACTTTAATTGCAGGACAAGAAGAAGGGGGGAAAACTGCTTTAGGACAAAAGTACAAAGGAACTTTCTGAATGTTAGGTTATTAACACTGACAAAGGAATAGCCAAGGAAGGTACAGAGGACAGTCTTCCAAAACTCAGGGACATCAAGAAGGGGCGTTTAACTGAGCCCCGTCTGGAGAGGAGCCCACAGCAGGCTCTCTCTGGCGTTCTTCTCTCTGATGGAGTTGTGATGAGTTTGACACAATGGACAGACCATGACTGTGTCCTTGAGACTGTGTGCACCGTCTTCCCTATTGTTCTTGTAACATGAGTTCATTCATGAGAAGCCGGGGAGAGGAATGTATCGTGTTGAGGCTTTTGTTTCCTTTTGTTGTTGTGTTTTGGTTTTTGTTGTTGTTGTTGCTGCCGCTGTTGTTGTTGTCCAGCTCTTGAAAAGTCCACTCTTAACCTTTCCCTTATGAAACATGAACCTTCTTTGTAAGCTGTCTTCTCATTACGCCCTTCCAAAGGAAGTTTCCCCAGTCACACTTGACGTAACAGTCTAGCACACACACCCTAGTTACAAACATTTCCTTGCTTGCTCTCTATGAAGGCACCCTTCTGATTTATATTTTGATAGAACTGCCCACGTGAAAAGCAGAAGACAAAAAGAGTTTGTAGTGAAGATTATGTAGTGAAATAAAACTTCAGATTGTCCTAATATAGTCAAGTTTCAAATGCACAAAGGGCCAATGTGTAAGTTGGATTTTCTGTATCCCTCTGACAGCCATAAGTAGACTTTAACATCTGGGAGAGAAAAGGAGATCCAGGAGAATGAAAATGCTAGAACTTTCTGGATGTTCGGGGTTCGGCACTAACAATGAACACCCACAGAGGATGTAAATAGTTGTCCAGTTCTTACAACACCGGAAGGTGTTTAATCACAATGGCTGACCGAGTTTCAATGACAGAGATTTTCCAGTCTAGGAGTCAAGGGGTGTTGATTCTGTCTCTCTATGCCTGGAGGTGCCACGAGGCCCTTGCAGGTCCGAGGTGAGTTCTAGAGTAAACTCTGCTGTGGGGCAAGCTCAAAGATTGCCGGCAGGGGAGGGAGGTTCATCTCTTCCTTCTTTGGATGCATGATGGGAGATGAGATGTGGGACCCACCAGACCCACCCGCTCAGAACCTGAACTTTAACATTTCCACATGAAAGTGTAAGAAATACCTCACCACTTCTCAGCCTTCTGGATTAGAGAAGCACTGTCTTCACATTTCTTAGTGCTCACCTGAGAATGCCATGGCCTTCGGGTTGATTCCATCCAATCTGTCCCCTGGCCTCCACCTCTTCCCCAAGCAGAATCAGTCTGTGGGAGCATCGTGACATTCACCTGGGAAGTCCTTGCTCCTGGAGGGCACCTAGTCTTGTTTAGAGAAAATCTGCCCCTCAGGTAACCTGTGTCTCAAACATGATTATGTTAACATGAGAAACCCAGAAAGTAGTCTCTTAGAATAGCGGTCCTCAACCTGTGGATTGTGACCCCTGGGGGGTGGTGCAAATGGCCCTTTCCCAGGCATCGAATATCAGATATTTATATTATGATTCATAACAGTAGCAAAATTACAGCTATGAAATGGCAACCATTTTAACAGAAATAGAATAACTTTGTGGTTGGGGCGGGTGTCACCAGAACATCAGGAACTTTATTAAAGGGACCCAGCCTTATGAAGATTGGGAACCACTGCCTTAGAAGTTGGGAGAACAGCTCCCGTGGACAGGTATAAGCTGGCATGGGTGCAGGAGTCCTGAGGTACTGGAACACAGGTCAGCTGTAAAAGAACGATTCTAACTTGATCGTGGAGAGGAGCAGTCTGGAGGCTAGTTCAAACGGAGTATTGGACCTCCCACCCCTGAACTCCGACCCCATAGACTCCCCCCTCTCCAAAGTCTCTCCTCAAGCTTCCATTTGGTAAAAATGAGGTCTGAGGCGAGACCTTGCATTTCTAAGAGTCACCTTCCCATTTCCCCCTCCTGTGCTGCTGCTGGCAAGGGGACCACTGTGAGTCTCTGGCTCCAAAGCAGAGACTTCCAGCAAGGCTGTGAGAAGCAGCCCTGCACTGCCCCCAGAGGCCATTGACCACCATGTGCCCATCTCTTGGGGTGGTACAACTGCTGCTGGCATCTGGTGGCTAGAGGCCCAGGGAGAGGGCTAAGCATCTCCCTGGGCACAGACGGGGCCCCTTGGCATGCACAGCAGCATGATGCAGCCTCACAGGACAGCAGGACAGAGGCTGAAAAGCCCTGCCCCCACACTCAGCCGCGGCTGCCTGCCCCAGCAAACAAGGGAAAGACCTGAAGCACCCCGATACCCCCGACGACCACGATGATGATGTACCCAGGTCACTGAAATCAGATTCCCTGGGAATGAGAGCTGGTGACCGAGGTTTACAGAAACTCCTCTGAAGAATGGAAAGTATGCAGACAGGCAGTTGAAAAGGACTCCAAAAGCCATTCCTTTTTTATAGTTAGGTTCCCGGGAGGCTTTCCAGGCACCTTATTTCCCAGGCTCCTCTGTCCTTCCACCGCTCCCAGATGGTGCTGCGGAGAGGGAGTGAGCGGTGATTGGTCTGCCCTGCTCCCTCTTGCTACAGTTCACGCAGCGGCTCTCTCCCTGGAGCTTCAGCTGTCTCGGGGTGGGGTTACGTTTTCCATGGTTCTATCTTTCATCCAGGTTCGCCATCCTTTCCCACGTCCCTTTAAAGCTTTCGCCGCCAACCTCTGCTGCCGTTCCAGAGTGACGATTTGGTCCTCCCCTCCCTACACATATGTTCGTACATGATTAGTTTCTAGGTGGATGTGCGGTCCACATTCTGCCAGACAGTGACAGATTTTTGTGGGCACCCAGCCTGTGCTGTCGCAAGAGCTCCCTGCTCAGGAGGGCCTCGTCCTGGCTTTGATACTCAAGAACAATCCAGAATTCTTTCTACACTGGAGCATGTCTCTGCACTGTTGGTCACCAGGCTCTAAAAATTAGGTAGTGGTCCCCTGACGAGCATAAGCCAACACGAAGAGGACTTGATGTTAAAGAATATACTTTATTTTTTGGGGGGCGGGGGAGACAGTAGAATGTGGCTATTTCCAACATTGCAGGGAAGGATACTCTGAGATCACATGCACTAATGATGTTATGGCACTCAGAAAAGGGTGATGGATTTACCATATTGAAAGACAGCGCCACTTGCTAGCTCAGGGGGTGGTGAGTACTGGCCTAGGAGCAAGCAATTTCTCTCCTCAAGTTTTACTGAGGTGTAACTGATAAGTAAAACCATCTATACTTTATGGGCCTAGTGTGTTGGTTTTTATATTTGTATGCCCTGCAAAACGATCAAGGCCGCCTGGTTAGTTTAAATGGCTATCAACCGAGTCACCATTTTGTGTGTGCTGTAAGGACATTTAAGATCTGTCCCATAGATCCAAGCATACAATACAGTGTTATAAGATAAAGTTCCATGTTGTCCAGGAGACCCCCGGAACAAATCTCTTATAACTTAAAAAGTGTACCCTGAGCCCCAAACCTTTCTATTTTCACCATGCAACCCCTCACTACCACTGTCCCACTTCCTTCTGTAGGTTTCTCTTTGTAACACTCCCACATACAAGTGAGGTCATGCAGCAGGTGTCTTCCTCTAACTGCTAATTTCTCTTGGAATATCCATCCACATTGTCACAAATGAAGGGCAGTTCTTCCTGGATTTATGGATGAATAATATACAACTATGTGTACAGTTGGAAGTTTTCCTGTGTCCCACATGATCCTGCAGCCACTTGATCCCAAGTAAACACACAGAGGCTTATATTAATTACAAACCGAATGGCTTATGACTCAGGCTTCTTGCTAGTTAGCTCTTATAACTTAACTCAACCCATTCCCATTAATCTATATGTTGCCATGTGACCATGGCATTACCGGTCTGCTAACATCTTTTTGCTCCTTGGGTGGCGGGCTGGCGTCTCCCCTGACTCCACCCTTCCTCATTTCCATCTTCAGTTTGAATGTACCACCTAACCTTATTCTGCCTTGCCATTGGCCAAACAGCTTTATTTATCAAACCACTGAGAGCAACACATATTTGCAGCATATAGAAAGACATCCCACAACAAGCACTTCCTCTTTTCTGTCTAATCAAAAAGGGAAGTTTTTAACTCTAACATGGTAAGATTATGCATAACAAAACAGTTATCAAGTAAGAATTACAGTTACAATATATGGTCTATTTGCATTTGGTAAAATTAAAGAAAATATTCTATCATTTATCCTGTATTTGTGAGTCTAAAGTTTTATATCTAATTTGCCTTTTATCACAATTAAGGAAAATTATAATTATCTAGTCCAACTCCATCAAAGACCCCAGAAGGATATAATATTTCCTAAATAAATAGGAAGTGCATTGTAAGCAACTTCTAAAATTCTAAAAATGACCAAGATATCTGGCTGCCTGGACAGTCATCCAAAGTTCCCATGTAATGTAATGCCTAGAGTCTCCGGCAGACATTTTTATCCTATCAGTGGGAGCAGTGAAGCCTAGTTTTGGACCAGTATATGAGTATTTGCCTAATAGGTCTCCAGATGAGGCAAAAGCCCATGGGGACAGTCTCACTCGGCAAGGACCAGTGGACTTCGGGACATCGCAGAAGATTGCTGGGACCATGCATCCTGCACATTTTCTTCTCTCTCATTGATGATTCCCTTGGTGGTTTTAGTGTCATTTGGTCAATCATGCATGATCATTCCTAGAAACCCCATTTTTTCCCTCAAATATCTTCCCCTAAAATTCTTTGGGAGATGATGCTTCTCGGGTTTCCTGTCTGGGGAAGCCAGCTGTCACTTCAGACCCGGGAGCTGTTCTGACTCAGTGCTGACAGGATCGGGGGCGGATCACCCCTATTTCTGTAAATATGGTTTGGACAGGAGAGATTGTTGTTCTTGAAAATGTGTGCCTATGTTTATCACCTTTTAGTTTTATAAAGAGAGAATGTACCTGGCTCGCTATTTGGTCAAGCTAACAACGTGATAAGGGTTGTTTTTAGTTTTAGGATGCTGTGATGTGAAAGTAGGGAAAAACATTTGACGTATTTGTTTTTGCCAGAGGTTAAAGTTTGGAGGATGGGAAAAACTTGTTTGTTAATATGGAAAAACATGCTTGTTTTGAGTATAAATAAAAATGGCTGGAGCTATTGGGGCTGGCCATTTGAGTAAAACTCATCTCATGGTCAGACAATTACTTTCTTTGTGCCAATGGCCCTTCCCTGTCTCAGGACCTGAATCCAGGCTTCAGCTGGACCGCAGCATGTGTGTTTATTTCTGGCCTCTCTTGTCTGGTTCACTGGGACACATATCTGTTTTTATGTCTAAACAGCCTTGTTGTATTACTATAGGTTTGTGATGTAGATTGAAATCAGAAAGTGTAATGCCTCCAGATTGTCATCAGAATAGGGATTATATCAAGTCTATAGGTCACTTTGGACCAAATGGGCATTTTATCAATGTTAATTATTCCAATCAGTGAATACTGATATTTATTTGTGGCTTCTTTAATTTCATCTATAAAACTCCAAGTTCTTAGGATACAGATCCTTTACTGACTCTGTCAAATGTACTCTGAGTATTTTATCTTTTGGTGGTTTTGTAACTTAGATTGTTTTCCATGGATTTTTCTAAATATTTTGTTGTTGGTGTATAGAAATAGGAGGAACTTTGTATCTTGCAAATTCCCCGAGTTTTAAAGTAATTTAAAACTGGGGTTGCATTTAGTTCATTTTATTCTGATAATACAACATACGAATGAATAGTTCTGCAATAATGCTCATGGTATAAATCACATTTGTTGACATGTAAAATAAATAAAGTATTCAAATCATAAAGCACGTAGTCCAGTAGTTGTCGCCAAAGGGACGTAGCTGGTGATCTGACAAGAAAAGAACATTATCCGCTCCACAGAGGGAGCCACGTGCCAGTCTCTTCTGAGCAGCCACTGTACTCACTGCCCATGCCAGAGGGAAGGGTCACCTGCATTACAGAAAGGAATCAGGCTGCATGAGCTGCGTGGAGACGCGCTTCTTTCATTCCGTCTTATGCCTGTGACAACCAAGGCCTTGGTGTGAGTGGTGTCTTCACTCTCTGTGTCATATATTAACCTGTTGTGGATATCACACAAGTCACTTACTCTTAGAGTGTTCATGACGCTCATGCTGCTTTAGTTAGTTTTTGATGAGTAGGAATAATGTTGCTATGACTCTCTCTCTGTCCTGTCTTTTGGCACATATTCGTGCATTGAGGGTATAGATTGAGGTGTGAGGTTGATATGCTGTGTCATGTGAATTTTTATGCTTTGGTTGACACAGCCAAGCAATGTTCCAGGGTGGTTGTATCAGTTTCCACCGTGGCCACTGGCAGGCTAAGGCTCCACTTGTTTCATACCTTCAGGGCACTAGGTGTCAACTGTTGTATGTCATTTCATTTGGGGGCTCCTAGTGGCCTTTCACGGTGACTTCAGCTTGTCTTTCCCTGGCACTCAGTGTGGGTCAAACCCTTTTCACATATTTATCATCTGTTTGGATGTCTTCCCTTTTTTGAATTTTTGTTGAAGTTCATGGCCATTTTTCTATTAAGTTGCTAATTCTAAGTTATTCTTAACTCTATATTCCAAATACCAGTTCTTGGGGATCCATATACAGGCAAGTATCTTGTTCCTCTTTGTGGCTTGCCCCATGCTCTGTGAGCATTTGCATCTGTAAGAAGCTAGAAAAGGATGCCAGGTGTCCTTCTGTGTCATTCACCATCTCATTCCTTCACTCACTCTATCTATCTGTCATCTATCTGTCTGTCTGTCTGTCATCTATCTGTCTAGCTATCTATCTTTATCTATCTCTCTCTATCTCTATCTCTCTCTATCTACCTATCTCTGTCTATGTCTACCTCTCTATATCTATCTATCTATCTATCTATCTATCTATCTATCTATCTATCTATCTATCTATCTATCATCTATCTGTCTATCTCTATCTACCTATATATCTCTCTGTATGTCTAACTATCTCTATCTCTCTATATCTATCTATCTATCTATCTATCTATCTATCTATCTATCTATCTATCTATCTATCTATCTATCTATCTATCATCTGTCTGCCTGTCTATCTCTATCTACCTATATATCTCTCTGTCTGTATGTCTAACTATCTCTATCTCTCTATATCTATCTATCTACCTACCTGTCTGTCTATCTATCTGTCTGTCTGTCTGTCTGTGACAAGGTCTCTCACTGAACCCAAAGATTCAGGCTTGCCCAGCTGGTCAGTGAGATCTCAGGATACACTCACCTCAGCCTCCAGCACTGGGCTTGCCAGCATGAATGCCTGTGTCCAGCTGTGTTTTGTTTTGGATGCGGATGCTGAACATTAGCATGTGTATGTACGGGTGCCCACAGAGGCCAGCAGAGGTCATCAGGTCCCCTGGAGTTTGTTACAGGTAGCTGTGAGCCACCATATGGTTGCTAGGAAATGAAATCAGGTCCTCTGCAAGAGCAGCCAGTGCTTTTAACTGCTGAGCCATCCCTCCAGCCCCTCATGCTATTTTTAAGAAAGGATTTCATCATTTTCATTTAGTTGAATGAAATCTTTAATTTTTTTCCACAAAAAAATAGCATGCAAAACTCACCAGCTCCGTTATAATATGATCACACATGCGTATCACATAGTTAATTCATGCTCACTCCCATTATTTATGCTGTTTTCCTTTATTAGTACTTTTGTCTTATTTTGGAAATATTTGTCTGCTCAAGACCATGAAAATATTTTTTTTTTCTCCAACACTGATTACTGATTTCTTCTCTTCTCCTCTCCCCTCCCCACTGCTCCCCCTTCCCTGTAGCAGGAATCTTAGAAGTTCTTATTAATAAAATCAAACCCGGGGCCAAGTATTGGGGTGAACATTAGAAGATCAGAGAGACAGAACAAGCCACAGCTAACCTCACCTGGCCAACTTCTCAGCTGATTTGTTTCCTCAGACTGGAAACCTCTGAGTCCTCATCCAGAATGGGTCTCAGCTGAACTGCTGCTCAAAAGCCTTAATGCTTAACCAGGCCAAATGCTTCTAGTTCCTGGTCTTCATGCCTTATATATCTTTCTGCCATCACTCCCTGGGATTAAAGGCGTGTGTCACCATGCCTGGCCATTTCCAATGCGGCCTTGAACTCACAGAGATCCAGAGGGATTTCTGGCTCTGGAGTGCTAGGATTAAAGGCGTGTTTGCCACCATTTTCTAGCCTCTGTATCTAGTGGCTTTTCTGTCCTCTGACCCCAGATAAGTTTATTAAGGTGCACAATATTTTGGGGAACTCAATACCACCACACTCCCCCCTTTCTTTCTCTTCCTGGGCTAGATACTGAACCTAGGGCTCCACCTAGGTACTCTACCACTGAGCTGTGTTCCCAGGCCTCTGACACTGATTTCTTCTTTCAACTTCATTCGACTGCACGATTAAAAACTTAAATGTTAAAACTTAAATTAAAAACCTAAAACTGGTGCAAGGTCCACATTAAGGTTCATTTCCCCTTCATATTAAAAAACAAATAACCTATGACCATTTATTGAAAATGTGGCCCTTTCTCTACTGCTCTCTGGTGCCACCTTTACCATAAGTCATGTCTCCAGAAATGGCTGTTGCTGTGGATATCTCTCTATATAAATAAAACACTGATGGCCAGTGACCAGGCAGGAAGTACAGGCGGGACAAAGAGAGAGGAGAATTGGGGAAACAGGAAGAAGGAGGAGAGACACTGCAGCCACCGCCAGGACAAGCAGCATGTAAAGATGCCGGTAAGCCACCAGCCACGTGGCAAGGTATAGATTTATAAAAATGGGTTAATTTAAGATAAAAGAACACTTAGCAAGAAGCCTGCCACGGCCATACAGTTTATAAGTGATATAAGCGTCTGCGTGATTATTTTATACGTGGATTGTGGGACTGCGGGGTTTGGTGGAAGCTGGAGAGAAGCCCTCCAGCAATAGGCTGTTTTTAGTGTTATAGTAATTCTGGGCTCCTAGAGTCCGTTGAGCAAGAAGGAAAGAACATTCCAGGTGGGGGAGCAGCATGGCTTCCAGAGGTAGGCTGGACACCTGCAGGTCACCAGGGAGTGAGGGAACGCTGGAACAGCTGGAACAGCTGGAACAGCTGGAACACAGAACAGGGAAGCCTGCTCAACAAAGTGTCTGCCAGAGCCAGAATGCACAGTCTATGATATTCTAAGAGCGACAGGAAACCACAGAAGTGCTACAGATAACTTAACCAGCTTGGCATGTGCAAAAGATTACAGTGGCCGTGATGTAAAGAGGACATTGGAGGGGCCTGCGAGGAGGCTGTCTGAGCTGTTCAGGAAAGGTGTGATGATGTGGATTAGATTAGCAGCGATGGAGAGAAATGGATTGCTCAGAGAGAGAAATTTGAAAGCAGTTGGCATGATAGTCTACATCCTCAACGTTAGTCACTGAGTTTCTTGCTGGTGCTTCTAAATAAAGGGAAGTATCTGCCATAGACTCCTTAATGAGAAGGATGGGTACGTTGCTAAGCTAGTTGCTGGATGCATCATTTGATTTTAAGGAAAGCAACTTCCAACTCATACTGAAAGAGAAATGCAAACTAGTCTGAACAGCCAGTGGAGCTTGAATGAGAATTGCCCCCATAGGCCATGTGCTCAGATGCCTCATCCTCAGTTTGTGGAAATGTTTGGGAAGGATTAGGAGGTGTGTGTGGCCTTGCCAGAGGAGGTGTGTCAATGGGTGCAGGTTTTGAGGTTTTAGAAGACATACTCCATGCGCAATGTGCCTCTGTGCCTCCTACTTGTGGATCAAGATGTGAACTCTCAGCTGTTCCTGCCGCCACACCTTTGCTCTGCCGTTGTGGGCTCTGACGCCCTGGATCAGTAGGCCCAACTAACACTTTATTTCATAAGCATTCCCTGGTCACAGCAGTAGAAAAGGTAACTAAGGCAGGCACTAAGATTCAGTACCCCACCTCCCCATCATCAGAGATAAACTTTGACACTGACTGGAGCCTAGAAAATCACTCCTGTAGAACTCACCAGTCCTGTGATGATTCCACAGCTCTGTAAACTGAGCGTATTTTATTGCACGTGTTTAAATGAACAGGCTTGCCACTTGGCCAAGGGGTGATTTTGTGTTCTCAAGGTCAAGGCATTCTAATAAAATTGCTAACTCCATGTCTCTTGCTCTGTGTCAGGGTTTCCACCAAAACTCTTTGAAATCAGGTACACGTCAGGAGAGCTTTGATCCAAGAAGAGGCTCTACCACAGGGCAGAAAAGATAAGAGCTAAATAGGTCACTTGATTTAGAGGAGTACTCCTCTGAGGAATTCCAGTAAAAACATGATCCAGAAAGTCTACAGATCTGGGGACATGGATATTGTGTGACTCTCCTCTGAAGGTAACAGGAAAAGGTCACTGAGGAAGCTGCCCTGGAGATGGGGAGATTACCACACTCCCTACTTCCCGGAGTATACAGGGGTCAGTGCAGTCCAACTTAGACTAAGCCTGCAAACAAGATAATTCCTGGAACTAAATATCACCATGGACTAAACATTACCCAATATAAAAACCCGACAATGCATTTTAGATAGGTTTTCAAGAACCCCATACTACTTCAATGACATTCTTTGTGTTTGTCTTCAGATGTCACCCTTATTAGGTGCTAAAATATTAAATTTAATTGTCTAGTAACCATTTTAGCTCTTGTTAATAACTATAGACCAAAAAGGTCCCACAAACCTCCCAAGAGTCATCCCTAGCAGGCTTCCCTGTTGTTTCTCTGTTGGCTTAGCACCCGAATCTACTGATATTTAAACTACTGTCTGCAGCTATGGTCCCTTAGTCAGCACTTTGCTGCCACTCAGACTGTGGCCTGGCCGGATTTCCAGTCCCATGGGCACCTACGTGGCCGCCAAATGTAAGTTTTAACTAAGTCTCTATTGTTCTATTTACCAATAAAGTCAGATGTTGGGGTGAAAACCTGCTAGCTCAGAGAGGCCGAAAAGCAACCAGCTGACCTTCCTTTTTGGCCAGAGACCCAGCAAGAGAGTGTCTCTCTACTTGTCCCAAGCCAAAAGACCATGAATCTCTAGGCCCCTTCCCTACTCCTTCCTGTCTGTCTCTCTATCCATATTCCTGGCTCCTCCATCCTCTCTATGGCCAATTCCTGTCAACTAGTTGCTAGCTCTGCCCCCTGATCCATGGTTAATTTTATTAACACGGTTTCACAGTTTGATCAGTATCCTGAGCCCAGCCTTCCCACAAAAACCTCTATACTTTCCTGGGAGCTTTTCTGATTTTGGAGACTTTCCTGTGACCCCACCTCTTTTCCTACAGACCTAAGATGGGACATTGATTTAACAGTTTGTTCAGGCTTTTTGCTAATGGCGTCTTTGATCCTATGTGCTGGAGTGGAAGCTGGAAGTTCTTAGTCATGTGGCTTCTTTTATTGCTGCCTACATTGGATATTCTCATCCTGATTTCTGCCCATTGGTCTATCTCAGGCTTTTAACCATGCATTTACCTTTTGGCCATTCAGGTATCTACTGAGTTCTCAGTGTGTGCCAGGCTTCACAAATACTGTGTTTGGCCACAGACCTTTATATCATAAATTGAATATTAACTTTCTAAGGAAGTACTGGGATTTTTCACAAACTTCAAAAGACCTTTGAATCTATATAAGTATCTAGGTCTATAAATTCTAACAGCCAAGTATCCTTTAATGTCAGGAAATTCTAAAAAAAAAATCATAGTAAAATATGAGTAATTTAAAATTTATCGTCTTCTCCTTAACTTTCAAATTTATGTGTATATATGTGTGTTTGTCACATGTGTGTGGGCACCCATAGAAGCCAGAAGGGATGTTGAATCTCCTGAAGCTAGAGTTAGAATTACAGGCAGTTATGTACCAACTGGCATGGGTCCTCTACAAGATCATGAAGTGCTCTTAACCACTGAGCCATCTCTCTAGACCCATTTCATCATTTTTAAAAAGCAACATTGAAATATTTATTTTAAAGATTAATCATTCATTTACGTGTGTGTGTGTGTGTGTGTGTGTGTGTGTGTGTGTGTGTGTACACATGGGTGCCTGCTGAGGTGGGAAGAGTGATCAGATCTACAGCTGGAGTTACAGGCAGGTGTGAACTGAACTCTGGTCCTGTGAGAGCATCAGATACTCTTAACCACTCAATCATCTCCCTAGCCCCCAAAATTGGATTTATTAAGAAAAGATTTTAATATATAGTCAAGTAAGGTGGAGGCAGGGAGGGAGGGAGTGAGAGAGAGAGAGAGAGAGAGAGAGAGAGAGAGAGAGAGAGAGAGAGAGAGAGAGAGAGAGCGCAATACAAGGATGTGGGCTTCTCAAGAGAGAGGGAGCCCCCAAGTGCTCCTTTTCAGTATTTTGAATGCACAGTTCAATAGCATTAGGAATGTTCACATCATTGTACAGCCGTCAGCACTATCCATCTCAAGAGTTTTCTCATCATTTTAAATGGAAACACTGTTTCCATTACATAAGTATCCTTTCTTTCCTCCTGTCCCCAGTTCCTGGTGAATGCTATGCTATATTTTGCCTCTGTAAATATAACTACTTTGGTTACCGCATATGAATAATAGCATATAATCTTTTTCATTTTGTGTCTGGCTTATTTCATTCAGCATAATGTTTCCAATATTTTTCGTGTTGTTTCAGATATAAGAATTCTATTCCAGATGCGTAATAATCAGAGTTCTCTAGAGGAACAGAACTACTGAGTGTGTGTGTGTGTGTGTGTGTGTGTGTGTGTGTGTGTGTGTGTGTGTGATTTATAAGGATTTATTAAAGTGGCTTACAGGCTGTGGTCTAGTTAATTCAACAATGGCTATCTACCAATGGAAAATTCAAAAATCCAGGAGTTGTTCAGTCCACGAGGCTGGACGTCTCAGCTGGTTTTCAGAATCCTGAAGATGGAGGCTCTAATGCCAGTGAAGGAATGGACTTGCCAGCAAGAGCAAGGGCAAGCAAGCAAAGAGAGAGCTTCCTTCGCCCATATCCTTTATATAAGCTGCGGCAGAAGGTGTGGCCCAGATTAAAGGAATGTCTTTTGTCCTCAAAAGATCAGAATTATGTGGGTCTTCCCACTTCAAATGATTTAATTAAGAAAGAAAAATTCTCACAGGTGTACCCAGCCACTTGGATTTTAGTTGATTCCAGGTGTAGTCAAGTTGACAGCTGAGAATAGCCATAGCAAGATGGCTCAGCAGTTAAGCACACTTTCTGCTCTTGCAGAAGACCTGAGTTTGCTTCCCAGATCCCACACCACGAGTAGGGGAGGGCTCACCACCTCCAGCTCCAGCTCCAGGTAATCCAGTGCCACCTTCTGGCTTGAGGGAGTACCCACACATGTGTGCACATTCACACACACACACACACACACACACACACACACACACACACACACACACCATACACACTAAAAATAAAATGAATCCTTTAATTATGAATTCTATTCCTTTTTGAAGTGAAATAATCTTCCAATGTAAGTGTCCATTCATCATTCTGTTGTTGGTTGTTTTTTCTCTTTTTACTCACTTTGGTCTTTGGGGGCCCACCACCCAGCTCCCAAATAAATCACACCCAGAGGCTTATTCTTAATTATAAATGCCCCGCCTTAGCTTGGCTTGTTTCTTGCCAGCTTTTCTTAACCTATCTCATCTACCTTTTGCCTCTGGGCTCTTTTCTTTTCTTACTTCTGTACTTCTTATTTTCACTCTTATTCCGTGACTGGCTGTGTGGCTGGTCCCTCGAGTCCTCCTCTCCTTGTTCTCTTGCTCTTTTCTTCTTCTCCTCCCAGATTTTTCCTTCTATTTATTCTCTCTGCCGGCCAGCCTCACCTATTCTTTTTTCTGCCTTGCTATTGGCCATTCACCTCTTTACTAGACCATCAGGTGTTTTAGACAGGCAAAGAATCACAGCTTCAACAAATTCAACATAAAAGAATGCAACACATCTTTGTATCATTAAAACAAAAGTTTCACAGTATAAACAAATGTAACACATCTCAAAATAACATTCTACAACATAATTCCATAAATATTTTGGTTGTTTCACCTTATTTTTTGAAAATATATTGTTTTCATACAATATATTAAGATTATGGTTTCCCCTCCCACAACCTCTCTCAGATCCACCCTACTTCCCCATCCACCCAAATCCACAGCCTTTCTTGCTCTCTCTCTCTCTCTCTCTCTCATTAGCAAATAAATACTCATATAAAAAAAGAAAAAAGAAAAAAATTAATTAAATAAAAACAAACAAACCTGAAGAGGACACAACTAACAAATGAACAGAAAAACAAAGAACCAAAGAAAAGTCACAAACAATCCATGTAGACACAGAGATACACACATTGACAAACAGAGTAATCCCATAAAAACACAAAACCATCAATCACACTATATAAGCAAAAGACCATTAGGGTAAAAGGAGAGAAATGTCCAGGCTAAGCATAAATACCACTGAGTTCATTTTGCGTTGGCCATCTACTGCTGGGCATGCAGTCTGGCCTTAAGAGTGGTTTGTATACCCAGTGAGACTTTGGTTATCAGCTGGAGAGAGCATGTGGTTAGGGATGAGGAAGTGTGTCCACTTCCATTCTCAACACTAGTGTAAATGGACATTTCCTTCTGAACTGCCTGTTACAAAATACCCAGCAGCCTTTTCCCAAATTACCACACAGAGGCTTACATTAATTATAAATGCTTGGTTGATTACTCAGGCTTATTACTAACTAGGTCTTCCACTTAATTAACCCAAAATTCTTATCTATGTTTAGTCATATGGGTTGGTAAGTTTTCTTAGTATGGCATTCTTATCTTGCTTCTCTGCATTTGCTGGCAACTCTCTGACTCTGCCCCTCCTCTTCCCAGAATTCCCCTAGTCTGGCTCTAGCACTCAATCTCTTCCTGTCCAGCTATTGGCCAATCGGCTTTTTATTAGCAAATAAGAGTAATACATATTCATAGTGTAGAAAAGAATTGTTCCACAGCACACTAGGACCCCGTGAGGCCCAGACCTGTGCAGGCCCTGTGCTTGCTGCCACAGTCTCTATGAGTTCATGTGTGCATTGATCCGCTGTGTTTAGAAGGCCTTGTTTCCTTGGTGTTTCATAACTGCTCTGGTTCTTACACTTTTCTGCCTCCTCTTTTGAACACTGAAGGGAGGAGTTTAATGAAGACATCCCATTTAGGGCCAAGTGTTCCAAGGTCTCTCAGTTTCTGCACATTGTCTGGCTGTGGATCCCTGTATTTATTCCCATCTACTGAGGGAGGAGGCTCCTCTGATCTATGAGGATAGAAGAATGTTGTTAGGTGCATTTTGTTGCTACATTCCTTTAACAGAACAGCAGTATTTGGTTTTCCCCTAGATTCCTGGCCTATCAAGTCCCAAGTTCTTGGTCACTTGAACAGTGTTGGGGATGAGTTCCATTTCATGGAGTGGGCCTTAAATCCAATCAGATATTGATTGGTTAGTACCACAAGCTTCGTGCCACTATTGAAACTAGCACATCTTGCATACAGGTTACCATTATAGATCAGAGATTTTATAGCTGGTGTTTACCTTTCTCTGGTAGCATTCAGAGTATCTTCCAGTACCCTGAACACTAAGTCAGTAGGGGCAAAGGCTCTAAGGTGGACACCAGATCAACTCCTTGTTCAGTGAGTTGTGTAGGAGTTGTCCTCAGCCATAGGGCCTTACCATAGGCGTGTGGAGAGCAACCAACAGTCATAGTCTTGACAATGGCTTGGCCTCTTTTAGGGTTCCCATGGGGCCCCTTTGGACAGCAACACAATTAGATGCAACCCATTCCTGGAGCTGGAGTCTTCATTTGGTGATGATAGATGTCTAGTTGAGGCTCCATCTCTCTCATTATTTGGTGATTCTATTTAAACACCTTCATATATGTATATATTTTAGGAAGTTTCTACTGTATTAGTTTCCATGAAAACTCTCAAGTGGCTGTAACTAGAGTTTTCCTGCCTTACCCACAGTCAGGACAAATCTTTGTCACCCACCCAGTCCCACAGCCGCTCAGACCCAACCAAGTAAACACAGAGACTTTTATTGCTTACAAACTGTATGGCCGTGGCAGGCTTCTTGCTAACTGTTCTTATAGCTTAAATTAATTCATTTCCATAAATCTATACCTTGCCACGTGGCTCGTGGCTTACTGGCATCTTCACATGAGGCTTGTCATGGCAGCGGCTAGCAGTGACTCCTGTCTTCCTGTTCTTTCTTTTCTCCTCTCTGTTAGTCCCGCCTATACTTCCTGCCTAGCCACTGGCCAATCAGTGTTTTATTTATTGACCAATCAGAGCAATTTAACATACAGACCATCCCACAGCAAGTGGCCCTTAATTTTAGCTATTCTTCCTCAAATTCCCTCCATGTGTACCCTCCCTCACCACCCGCTTCCCTTCTCTTCCCCTTTGATCCTCCCATTCTACCGCCCCTCCCCCCATGTATAACTATTTGTTCTATTTCCCCTTCCTAGAGTGGTCCAATCCACCTCAGGCCCTTACTCTATATATAACCCCTGTAGCTTTATAGTTTGTAGCCTGCTTATCCAAGACTTACTAATATCCACATATAAGCAAATACATTCCATATTTATGTTTTGGGGTCCAGATTAGCTCATGTAAGATTTTTTTCTAGATTCACCCATTTATCTGTGAATTTAATTATTTCACTTTTTTTAACAGCTGAGGAATATTTCATTGTGTAGATAAATCAATTTCGTTTATCCATTCATCCATTGATGGACTAGCCTGTTTCTAATTTCTGTATCATGAATAGAACAGCAATGAACAAGGTTGAACAAATGTCTCTGAGGTGGGCTTTGGGTATATGCCCAAGAGTGGTATAGCTGGATCTTGAGGTAGATTTATTCCCAGCTTCCTGAAGAATCACCACACTGATTTCCATAGTGGCTGTACAATTTGCACTCCCATCAGCAATGGATGAGTGTTACCCTTACTCCACATCCTCACCAATATTAGCTGTCACTTGTTTTACAGATCTTAGCCATTCTGATTGGTGTAAGATGAAATCCCAAAGCAGTTTTGATTTTCATTTCCCTCATGATTAAAGATGTTGAACATTTCTTTAAGTGCTATTCAGCCATTTGTGTTTCGTGGTTTGAGAACTCTATTTAGATCTGTACCCCATTTTTAATTGGTTTGTTTATTTTCTTTGTGTTCAGTTTTTTGAATTATGTATATATTTTAGATATTAGCCCTCTATCAAGAGGTGTAGTTGGTGAAAAAAAATCTTTTACCATTCTGTAGACTGATGCTTTGTCTGAATGAGTTTCCTTTGCCACACAAAAGCTTTTCAGTTTCATGAGATCCCATTTATTAATTGTTGAGCTTAGTACCTACGCTAATGGCATTATGTGCAGAAAGTTATTTTCTGTGCCAACGAGTTTAAGACTATTCTACAATTTCTCTTCCATCAGATTCAGTATATCTGGTCTTATGATGAGGTCTTTCATCGACTTGGAGTTGAGTTTGGGGCAGGTTGATAAGTATGGGTCTATGTGGATTCTTCACATGTAACCTTCTAGTTTGACCAGCACCATTTGTTGAAGATGTTTTTTCTTGTGTGTATTTCTAGATTGTTGATAAAAAAAAAATCAGGTACCCATAGTGGTGTGGATTTATATCTGTGTATTCAATTCAGTTCTCTAATTCCATTGATTAATGTGTCTGTTTTTATATCATCACCATGTTGTTTTTATTACTATAGTTCTGTAGTATAATTTGAGATCAAGGATAGTGATACCTCCAGCGGGTTTTTTTTTTTAAATTCAGCATTATTTTAGTAAACCTGAGCTTTTTGTGTTTCCATGTGAAGTCAAAAGTTGTCCTTTCAAGGTCTGTAAGGAATTGTGTTGGAATTATGATTGGGATTGCATTGAATCTGTAGATTGCTTTTGGTAGGATGGCCATTTTTACTAGATTAGTTCTACTGATCCATGAGCATAGGAGATCTTTCCATTTTCTGGTGTCTTCTTCAGTGCCTTGAAGTTTTGATTATACAAGTCTTTCACTTGCTCAACTTACTTGAGTTACTTCAAGATATTTAGTCTTTTGAGGTTATAGCAAAAGGTGTTTCCCTGATTTTTCTCAGTCCATTTGTCATTTGTACATGGGAAAGCTATGGATCTTTGTGAGTTAATTTTGTATCCTGCTACTTGGCTGCATGTGTTTCTCAGCTATAGGAGTTTCCTGGCAGAATTTTTAGGGTCATTGAAGTATACTATCACATCATCTGCAAATAAAGATCCTTTGACTTCTTCCTTTCCTGTTTGTACTCCCTTGATCTCTTTCAGCTGTCTTATTGGTCTACTTAAGACTTCAAGAATTATACTGAGTAGCTATGGAGAGAATGGACACTGTGTCTTGTTCCTGACTTTAGTGGAAATGCTTTTAGTTTCTCTCAGTTTAGGTTGGTTTTGGTTTGGGGCTTGCTGTGTATTATTGCCTATTACATTGAGGTATGTTCCTTGTATCCATAGTCTCTCCAGGACTTTTATCATGAAGAGATGCTGGACTTTGTTAACGGCCTTTTTCTGCTTATATGGCATATTCCATGTATCAATTTACATATGTTGAATTATATCTATATCTCTGGGATGAAGCCTACTTGATCATGATAGATGATCTTTTTGATATGTTCTTGTATTAGGTTTGCAATATTTTTTTGAGAATTTTTGCATCTACATTCATAAAGGAAATTGGTCTGTAATAGTCTTAGTCACTGTTCTATTGTTTTGAAGAGACATGACCAGGGCAACTCTTTTTTTAATTAATTAAAGTTTATTAATTTATTTTACATCCCAATCACAGTTTCCCCTCCCTCCTCTCCTCCCATTGCCTCCCCCTCCTCCACCCCACCCAATCCACTCCTCTGTTTCTGTTCAGAAAGGGGCAGACCTCCCATGAGTGTCAACAAAGCATGGCATATCAAGCTGAGGTAGGACTAAGCTTTACCCCCACCCCCCTTTGTATTGAGGCTGGGCAAGGCAACTCAGTATGAGGAACAGGTTTCTGGAAGCATTAGGGACAGGCCCTGCTCCCACCACTAGGAGTCCCACAAGTAGATCAATTTGCACAACTGTCACACATATGTAGAGGGCTAGGTCAGTCCCATGCAGGATTCCTAGCTGTCTGTCTAGTCTGTGAGCTCCTATGAACCCAAGTTAGTTGTTCCTGTGGGTTCTCTTGTAATGCCTTTGGCCCCGCTGGCTCGTACAATTCCCTGAACTCAGCCCAGTGCTTGGCTGTGGATCTCTGCATCTGTTTCCATACGTCACTGGATGAAAGCTCTCTGATGACAATTGAGGTAGTTATAGTAGATGGCCAGTTCAGGCTACTTATCCACTACTGCTAGGAGTCTTAACTGGGCTCATCCTTGTAGATTCATGGAAGTTTCCCCTGCACCAGGTTCAAAATGCACCCCCATCAAGACCTCTCTTTCATTACTCTCCCCTTCCACTCACCCCTCAACTCAATCCCTCATGTTCCCATCCCTGCCAGCCCCCAGTCTACCCAGGAGATCTCTTCTATTTCTCCTTCCCAGGGAAATCCATGCGTCCCAGTCCCCCTTTTGGCCCTCCTGACCAAGGCAACTCTTGTAAAAAGTTAGAAATTAAATGGGGGCTTGCTTACAGTTTCAGGGGTTTGTCTATTATCATCACAGCAGAAGCATGGTGTAAGCATAGCAGCATTCACGACACTGGAGTAATAGCTGAGACCTATGTCCTGATCTGCAGTCAGAGAGAGAGACAGAGACAGTAAGAGGGACAGAGACAGAGACAGAGGCAAAACCTGGCATGGGCTTTTAAAACCTCAAAGCCCAGGCCGGGTGGTGGCGGTGGTGGTGGCGCACTCCTTTAATCCTAGCACTCGGGAGGCAGAGCCAGGCGGATCTCTGTAAGTTCGAGGCCAGCCTGGACGATCAAGTGAGTTCCAGGAAAGGCGCAAAGCTACACAGAGAAACCCTGTCTCAAAAGAAAAAAAAACAAAACCAAAAACCTCAAAGCCCATCCCTAGGGACACACTTTCACCAACAAAGCCACACTTCCTAGTCCTTCTTAAACAGTTCCACTCCCTGGGGACCAAGCATTCAAATATATGAGCCCATGGCAGCCATTCTCATTCAAAACACCTCAGTAATTCTCTTTCTTGGTTGAGTCTGTATGTAGTTTAAGTATTATGGAAACTGTGGCCTTGCAAGAAGAATTGGACAATGTTTCTATTTTGGAGAATACTTTGAGGATTATTGGTGTTAATTCTTTGAAGATCTGTGCTAATGAATTCTGTGCTAAAACCCTTTGGCCCTCAGCTTTTATTGATTGACTTTTAATTATTGCCTCCATTTTACTAGGGGTTATAGACCTGTTGAGATTCCTTATCTGATCTTGATTTAACTTTGGTAGGTAGTCTATATCAAGAAAATTATCCATTTTGGTTAGATCTTACAATTTGATGGAGTATAGAAAGCATGTCCTTATAATTCTCTGGATTTTCTCAATATCTGTTTGTATGCCCCTTTTTCTCTCTAATTTTCTTCATTTGGATCTTCTCTTTCTGCCTTTTAGCTAATTTGGCTAAGGGCTTGCCAATCTTACTGATTTTCTTCAAACACCAATACTTTGTTTCATTGATTCTTGGTATTTGTTTGTTTGTTTGTTGCCATTTTATTGATTTCAGCTCTGAATTTGATTGTTTCTTACCATCTACTCAGCTGTATTTCTTTTTTGTTATAGAGCTTTCAGATGTGCCATTAAATTGCTAATTTGAGATTTTTCCAATTTTTTATGTAGGCACTTATGAACCTGTCTCTTAGAACCACCTTCCTCGTGTCCCATAAGTGTGAACATGTTGTGTTTTCATTTTCATTTGATTCTAAAAAGTTTTTAATTTCTTTCTTAATTTCTATATTAATCTCTGTTTCATTCAGTTGTGAGTTGTTCAGTTTCCATGAGTCTGAAGCTTTCTGTTGTTTCTATCCAACTTTAATCCGTGATGGTCTGACAGGATGCATGATACTGTTTCAGTTTTCTTCTGTCTAAGGAGACTTGCTTTGTGACCAAATAGGTGATCAATTTTGAAGAAATTTCCATGAGTCACTGAGAAAGTATATTTTTGTGTGTGTTTGGGTGAAATGTTTTGTAAATATGGTAGGTTCATTTGCTTTGTAGCATGAGCTAGCTCCAGAATTTTTCTGTTTAGCCTTTGTTTGAATGACCTGTCCATTGGCAAGAGTGGAGTTTTGAAGACACTCACTACCACTGTGTAAGAGTCAATATGTGAGTTTAGCCATGGTAGTTGTTGGGTTTTTTGTTTGTTTGTCTGGTTGCTTGTTTTTTTTTTTAAATGAACTTTGTGTTTGGTGCCTAGATGTTTAGAACCATAATATTCTTTGGTAGATTTTTCCTTTTATCAGTAGTGCCTTTCCCTATCTCTTTACATTAATTTTGGTTTGGTCTATTTTGTTAGATATTAAAATGGTTACACCAGCTTTTTTCCTTGGGTTCATTTGCTTTGAACATCTTTTCCCATCCTTTTACCCTGACATGATGCCATCCTTGATGCTAAGGTGTTTCTTGGTTTCAGCAGAAGGATGGCTCCTGTTTTTTCATCCATTCTGTTAGTCTGTGTCTTTTTTGTTAGAGAATTGAGACCATTGATGTTGAGAGTTGTCAATGAACAATGTTTGTTTATTCCTGTTATTTTGTTATTGTGGTGGTGTTTTTCCCCTTATTTTGATATGATATTATCTATTCCTTATTTTTTTTTTTTTTTGATGTGGTTAACCTCTTTAGGTTGAAGTTTTACTTTTATGGCCTTCTGTAGAACTGGATTTGTAGATAGATACTGCTTAATTTTTTTTTAATCATGGACTGTCTTTCTTTCTCCATCCATTATAATTGAAAGTTTTGCTGGGTGTAATAGTCTAAGCTGACGTCTGTGGTCTCCTGGAGTTTGTAGAAGCTCCATCCAGCCCTTCTGCCTTTTAGATTTTTCATTGAAAAGTTGAGTACTGTTCTAATAGGTCTGCCTTCATATGATATTTGATCTTCTTCCCTTGTAACTTTTAATACTATTTCTTTGTTATGTACATTTAGTATTTTGATTATTATATATCATTGGGAATTTCTTTTCTGGCCCAGTCTATTTGGTATTCTGTATGCTTTTTGTACATTGATAGGCACCCCCTTCTTTAGGTTGGGGAAATTTTCTTCTATGATTTTGTTGAAAATATTCCACCCCTTTAATCTAGGTTTCTTCTCCTTCTTCGTTCCTATTATTCTTATATTTGGCCTTTCTGTAGTGTCCCAGATTTCCTGGATGTTTGTGTCTGGATTTTTGTTTGTTTGTTTAGCATTTTCTTTTACTGAGGTACCTATTTACTCTAACTTGTCTTCAATGTCTGAGATTTTCTCTTCCATTGCTTGTATTCTATTGGTAAGGCTTGCCTCTAAGGCTCCTGTTTGAGTTCCTAAAGTTTTTATCTCCATTTTCCCTCAGTTTGGGCTTTCTGTATTGATTCTATTTCCACTTTAATATCTTGAACAGTTTTCTTAATTTCATTCCACTGTTTGTGTTTCGTAGATCTTATGAAAGGATTTTTGTGTGTGTGTTTCATAGATCTTATTAAAGGATTTTATTTTCATATTCACTTTAAGGTCCTTGATCATACTCATAATAGCTATTTCGAAGTCCTTGAATTGTACTTGAGCTATATTTCATGTCTCAGGGCCAATTGTAGTGGTATTCTTGGGCTCTAGGAGACACAATGTCCTGGCTACTGTGATTCTATTTTTACACTGGCACCTAAAGAATCCTGACTTGGGATGATTATAAGTCTAAGTGTTGATGTCCAGTCTTATCCTCCTTGGGTGGGTTTTCCATTTCTTGGTTTCTGTCACGCTCTCTGGATCTTAGTAATATGTGAAGGCTATGTGATGCCTGGGAGGGAGTTCTTCTGAGTCCCTGCCAGTGACCACTGGGAATCCCAGGTAGAACTTGTTTCTAAGAACTGGGAGCTGACAAGCAAGAATGGAGATGGGCTAGGTGGGTGGGGGGTGAGAGGGTCCACAGGAGGGAAGAAAACTGTGTCTGCCCTGAGGATCTAATTCATTGGCTGGTGTAGTCAATGGGTTTCCAGGGAGTTTTATCAGGAGTTGGCAGGTGAGAAAGATGAATGGGGTGAGGAAGGAAGGTGTAGGGGATAGGGGAGAATCTGTGTGCTTCCCAGGAGTGGGGGCAGAGAGGAAGCTGTTTCACCTTTTTTAAAAAAGAAAAAAAACAAAATTTATTTGTTTTTATTTTATGCTCATGAGTGTGTTGCCTACACACATTTCTGTGCACTACATGTGTACAGTGTCTGCAGAGGCCATAACCCCCTGGGACTGAAGTTACAGACAATTGTGAGCTACCATGTGGTTGCTGGGAATCAAACCCAGGTTCTCTACAAGGACAGCTAATGCTCTTAACCACTGAGTCATGTCTCTAGCCCTGTTTTCACTTTTTGACTATTGTGATTAATTCTACTATATATGTGGGTGTATAAATACATCTCCAAGTCCTTGCTTTCAGATGTGTGTGTGTGTGTGTGTGTGTGTGTGTGTGTGTGTGTGTGTGTAAGTGCAAGCATTGTACGTGTGTGTGAAGGTGGGAAGACATCTTGTGGAGTCAGGTCTCTACCACGGGTTCTGGGGATCCATCTCAGCTTGTCCAGTTTGCCCAACCAGCACATTTACCCTCTGAGTCATGTCACAGGCCCAGAGTAGCTATTTTGAAAAAGAACAGTAACACTAAGTCTCAGGAAGGATCAGTGCCAAATGGAACCTCACATGTAAGTAGTGGGATTATAGCGTGGTGTAGCCACTTTAGAAAACGAGTTCGGCAGTGGAGGATGTAAGCATGTACTTATTGATAGACATACCATCCATTTTACTTCCAGGTACTTCCAGGAGAAATGAAACATGTCCTCCCAAAGACCCACATGTGCATGATTATGGGGCTTTACTCAAGAGCCCATGGGCAAGAACATCCACAATGGGAGAAGGTACTAGAGCGTGTAGCTTGAATCCATCATAAGAACATGTTGCCATGAGTCAGATGCCAGAGTCCAATTTATGTAACCCAGTTTATCCCAAATGCTAGGACAGACAAAACTAAGTCACGGAGGCACAAAGTAGGTTGGTGTTGGCCTACAATCTGTGAGGGAGGGGGCAACTCCTGTACAGGGGGCTGGGATGCTGTGGGATAGATTATCCAGAGTCTTGACTATGATAAGGTTGTGCTGTTGCTATGGATACCTGTTGAGACTCATCTAAACACTGCACTGGCTACCTCTTTTTGACATTGTGACTGAAGTATTTGGCTGAAAGAACTCAGAAAGAGGAATTATCCATTCTGGCTCATGGTTTCAGAAGGAAGGTCCAATCCATGAGAGTTTTGTTTGGAGCTTCTGGGTCTGAATTGAGACAGTCATTGGTAGTAAGAGTTTGTGGCAGAGAAAATTCTTTACCTTGTGTGGAACAAGAAGCAGAGAACAAGACAGGAAATCCCGGTCAGGGGCTCTTCCTCCAGTGGCCCTACCTTCTAAAATTTCATTAACTCCCCAAATAATGTCACCTTGCTGTGGATATCGCTCTGTATAAATAAAACACTGATTGGCCAGTAGCCAGGCAGGAAGTATAGGTGGGACAAGCAGAGAGGAGAATTCTGGGAAATGGAAGACTGAGTCAGAGAGATGCTGCCAGCCGCCACCATGAGAAGATGTTAAGGTACCGGTAAGCTATGAGCCATGTGGCAACTTACAGATTAATAGAAATGGGTTAATTTAAGATATAAGAACTAGATAACAAAAGCCTGCCATGGCCATACAGTTTGTAAGCAATGTAAGTCTCTGTATGTTTACTCGGTTGGGTCTGAGCAGCTGCGGGACTGGCGGGTGAGAGAGATTTGTCCTGACCGTGGACCAGGCAGGCCTGGAGAAAACTTCAGCTACATCACCTTCTTGGGAAGAAGTGGTCAAACACTTGATGCCCGTGGGCAACATTTCAAATTCAAACCAGATCATGCACACATTTTTTCAGTAGTTCTGCCTCATTATATGTAAATTAGGCCATGATAATATTTTTTGAAGGGAAAGTTTTCTTAGTAACTGAAGAACTATTAGAACAGCCTGACACTACATCACTGCCATCTACTTACATCTGACAGGTTAACTTTTTGTCCTAAAGAATAAAGGATTTCTGTATTCACCTTCCTTTCATCAGGAGCCAGAATGTTTCCTGGACGTTTATATTCATTTCTTCTCTGTGAGAATTTCAGAACATGCCACTGTATTTCAAATAGACTGGAGAATAAAACAAGGTGTACTTAAAGTATCTGGGCTAAAGTGGAGAAAATTTTTATCTTATAGCATTATTTATAATACCCCTGTTAGGGCTCAAACCCAGGACCAATGGCTGAAGTCCTTGTTTAACATATGGAAGCAGACCTGGCTATCAGTTTCTCCAAACATCCTTCAGTCCCCACCTGTTTCAGGGCATGGCTGGCATACTCTGCCCATTCCCCTAAAGTCCTCCAGCCCAGGGCCTGGGCTGCCCTTCCCCCAGCTCCCCTTCCCTATATAACCCAGTCATTTTGGTCACCTGGTCCCTTTTCTACTCTTTACTTTCCTGGCTCTCCCCTCTCCTTCCCCCCTCTCCTCACATGGCTCAGGGTCGTGTCCACTCTGGACTCTCCCAGATGTCCCTGCCTCTGGCTGTGTCTCCCTTTTATCGACAATAAACCTCCTTCCCCATACCTAGGAGCAGTCATGGCCTTCCTTTTTGTTTCTTTTTTTCAGCCCCCTACGTAAAATTAAAGCATTTCAAAGTTACTTCACTTGTATTTCAAATATGCCCTTGCATTGGATGGCTGTTTCAATGTAAAACCGGCACAAGGGATGTTCCCAAGTTCAGGTCCCCGTGACTGCACAACGCTGCCCGCCACAGCCTCAGTTCAAAGCTCAGTGATATATTCTGCTTGCAGTTTTGACTGAGTCAAACATGTGCACCCACAAGGAAGGTTTCTCTCTAAATCATAAATGATTCATTGAAAAATCATTTAAAAGAATGCATAGCATTTTGATGCTGCCAAAGAAAAGGGACCATACACAGCTTTGTGTTAAAGATCAGCCTCAGAAGCAAAGATACAGTTGAGATATGTGTGTGTGTGGTATATTATATAATACATATTACATATATGTATATGTAAATATCAGTCACCTAGAGTGTGATGTCCTGAGTTGAATGCTGAGTGTGATGGCCTAATCTCAGGTTTGAGATGTTAACATCAAGAAAATACTCTTTGGTTTTGTTATATTTTCATAGCAAAAGAGCCTTCCACCAAAAAGATTAGCATACATAAAGGAAAGAGGCCAGAGAGCAGGGAGTGAAATCCCCCTCAGCAGGCCAGCATGGGGACTACATCCTTATCCCTCCCATCTGAGCATCTACGGACATGCACCTGCTGGCTTGCCATGTAGAGAGCTGTATTAATCCCACAATTAATACAGAGCCATTTCCAGATTAATTCAATACTTCAGAAGGAAAACATGGCAAATTCAATTATTTCTTTTTAATCCTTTGAGATTTTTGAAGAGCTATTTTTTTTTCTTTCTTTCAAGTGGTTCAATAAGAGCCACTGACAAACCACAGTTTTCTATCCATGCAAACTGGTGCTGTCTCTAAGCCACTTGATTGTCCAGTTTCAAACTGTGAACGGGGAAGGTTTGGGCTTGCATTTCCAAAAGCTCCTGGCCGTGTGTCTTCACAAATCAGACCTCTCCACTTCTTTACCACAGAGTCTTGGGTGCCAGGCTAAAACAGCCTGGCAAGCACACCTTGAGGGAGGAAGGGTTGACTGTGGCTCCTGATTCATCGTGGCAGAGAAGTCATGGCTGCAGGGACACAAGGCAGCCGACCACAATGTGTCCAAGCCCCGGGGAAAGATGAACGCTCGCAATCAGCACACTTTCTCCTTCTTATGGCCCCCACCCCACTTTACCTGGGCCTTTCCACCTCCAATTAACAATGAACTTCATCTAGATCATCTGTAGCATGAATCTCAAATGGACTTATTAATAAAATCAAATCGGGGACAGGTACTGGGGTGAATGCAGGAAGATCAGAGAAGCAGAACAAGCCACAGCTAACCTCACCTTGACAGTTCCTCAGCTGATCCTGTTTCCTCAGACTGGAAGCCTCTAAGTCTTTATCCAAAATGGGTCTCAGCTGAAATGCTGCTCAAAAGCCTAAAAGCTTAACTAGCCAATGCTTCTAGTTTCTGGTCTTCATGCCTTATATATCTTTCTGTTTTGCCACCACTCCCTGGGATTAAAGGCTCACTTCTTGGGATTAAAGGCGTGTGTCACCATGCCTGGCTGTTTCCAATGTGGCCTTGAACTCACAGAGATCCAGAGGGATTTCTGCTTCTGGAATGCTGGGATTAAAGGTGTGTGCTACCACTGCCTATCCTCTATGTTTAAATTGTGTCTGTCCTGGTCTCTGACCCCAGATAAGTTTATTACGGTGCACAATATTTTGAGGAACACAATACCACCACAATAATCCCTCACAGGCAGGCACCCAGAGGCCTGTCTCAAAAGCTTTTCTAGATCCTGTCAAGTTTGACACGTTTAACCAGCACAGCACTCCTTAGAATGTTCCATTATAGCCAAGTGAAATGAGCCACTGCTGCTCCAAAAGGGTCACGTGCAACCTCTCCGAGAGTCCTCCAAACAGAAATCACACAAGGAAGGCAGATACCATGATGTCAGTGTCAGCGGCTGATTGGCTGTACTCTCTGTTGGGGGTGGATGCACACACACACACACACACACACACACACACACACACACACACAGGACTGTAACAAAATTGAATAATCCCGCGGCATAAAGAAACTGCAAAAATAAATACAAGAATAACTCACAAATTAAAAATCTATAATCAATAAGAATGTGTAGATGTGGCAGCGTTCTCAGATAAAACTACATTTTCAACTATTTTTAAAATGTTTCCCATTTGGCAAAGCCCCAAAATAGGCTTTGCCAAGCACTTTTCTCTGCACTTTTTAAGTGCATATGTATTTCAAGGAAAATTTAATCCATATGTTCTTCTCTCATTTACACAATTTATCAAAATGTTGCTTTGAACGAGCCATTTAATGTCTAAGAAAACTAAAGAACGCTTCTTTCCCTCCTAAGGAAGGTTTTCGCTTTTTTCCTTCCTGAATTAAAAATGTGTTCTGAACTGCATAGGAAACTAATTGAAAAATGTCCCATTCTGTTTCAATATTCAGAACCAGGTAAGAGCTGGTAAAACGCAAACTAACAGAAGAGCGTGAGTTCCCTTAAGCTACTGTTTCCAACTTCCTAAAAGCCCTTTCCTCTCATGGTTCTGAGGGCCAAGGAATATCCAAATTAAAGGTACCATAGAAATAACTTTTTTTTCTGTCCCTTTAGAGAAACTGAGTCTAAACAAAGTCGAAACACAGGCTGACATCACAAAACAATAGCAGTGGAACCAAAATATTTGTCCAGTGAAGTGAGTTCTTTGTTTATTTTTTTTTAATCTCAATTAGAATCTTACGCTATAATGTATGAAAGCTTCAGAACAATACAAGATCATGAAAACACAGTGCAGCTCTGTGTGGAACGTGGCCTTTGCTTTCTCCAGACAAATATTAGGAACACTGGAGGCTGCGAGTCAGAAATCCAACAGCTGGTGTTGCCACTGAAAGTCTCGGTCGTCTGATTCACCAAGTGACCATAACGTAAATTCACAAGGGTCAGCGATGCATCTGCTTATTTGTTTACTTTTAATTTTGATTTGTGTGTATGTGTGTGCCTGTGTGTGTATATGAGTGAGGCACACGGGTGCCATAGCGGGTATGTAAACATCCGAGGACAATGTTCAGGTTTCACTGTGGGTCCCATGGATTCAGTTCGGATAATCAGGTTTATGTAACAAACATCCCCATCCACAGAGGAGCCATGTCACTGGCCACCACCCTTTCAAAAGATCAACAAGTCCAGAACAGGACAGCACACTGGCTGCATCTCAACAGATGAGGACACTCATCCCTCCCTTTCCTGCCTTCTTCTCCCCACAGAGGATGTCTCTGCAGGTCACGGGTGCACCACTGTGTCTTCGAGTCGGTGATGAGTCAGCCCTGGCAGGACCACGGTCCACCTCGGGTTCAGCTTTCTGCTGCCAGTGTCTTCAGATGGCTCAACTTCTCCAGGTATGGAGACAGACCTGGGAAAAGGACAGCCTGCTTCCCCCGGGAACTGAAAGAGCCTCGGGGCTTCCTTTGTGCTCGTGTCAGAAAGGAGTCTGAAACTGCAGACCAAAGATCAGTGAAGAGGTCTCCCCAAGCTCTGTAACCCGTGGCTTCTCAGTGTTTGAGCTTCAGTGCTGGTTTATACAAAGCGGTGACTACCAGAAAGTTCTCGCTCTTCCAATGCCATGGAAGAGAGCAGGTACCCCATGAATAGGTGCATATCGCCTGCAAGCAGTAATAGAGAGAATGGAGAGATCTTTCCTGGGGGAAGAACCAAAAGGATGCAGTGTGGACAGACCAGCTGCTCGCTAGTTCTTTAGCCTGGGGAAGGTTGCTTGACCTCTCCATCTCACTCACTCATCTGTAAGTGTGGAATAGCACTCTGCCTGGCTTCAGAGGGAAACAACGAATGTAAAGCACTCAAGATAATATTTGCACAGAATGGAAACCCAATAAAAATAATTGTGATGAACTATCACTTTTTTTCTTTGTTTTACTCACACAAGGAAATGGGCTAAATTCCTAGGACTTATAGCCAGCAAAGAAAAGGGGAATATAGGACTGTTTCTTAAAACTAACAATGAAACCCGAGTCTAAGCAGGTAAAAGCAACTGCAAATCACTGAACGGTGATTCTCAACCCAACCACGTACTCAAAATACAAAGCACGCCCTGGCTTGGCGCAACCAGGGCAGGTACCCATATCACTCAACACGTGACTTCTGAAAAGCTGTACTGCTGTTTTTCTATCTTGATTTGCAGTTGTTAAAATGAGCTAACTAATCCAGCTTGCTCTTTACAAAATACACAACTGTATTGAAGTATCACATGGTAGTCTGTAAACATGTATATTATCCATAAATTCAAAAGTAAATAAACTTTAAAGAATAAACAAGATTTTTAAAAAATAGCGTACTCAAAGATTAGACAGCCATGGTAACCAAAAGCAAAATCCTCATCAGTCCCTTCAGAAGTCACAGATCCAGAAATGGTTATGTTAGCGATGAGCTTGGCGACATGGTTATCTATGGGGCACGTGTGCGGCTGAGTTCTGAATTGCTTTGTCCTGGTGACTGAAGAGGAAAATGAGCAAAAAGAATACAATTGCTGTCTAAGTGTCACTACCAGGGAAACTGGGGTCCCCACTCAGCATCATTAGTCTCATCCGTAAGATGATTTAAGAACAACTCAGAAGGACGCTCAAGGACAATTTTATTAGTGTTGAAAAGAAAAATCACAGGACAGGAAACATCTTGGCACCCACCAGTGGAGGAAGATAGAAAAGAGAGAGAGAGAAACCGTGGCTGTCTGGGTTCCTTGTGGAGGTTCAGCCATCAGTCATGTGGTTAAAGGGAGGAGGCTTCATACTAAGAGTGAGAAGATCCCAATGCACCAGAGTAAACTTCTTTAGGCTCTGACCAGCATCCAACAGAAAAAGACAGAAGAAAAGAAAGAGGGAAAGTTATGTTTTTCTGAGTCAGGACCTAGAGATGCTGGCCATCGTATGGAGCCTCAAGGCAACTCCATGGTGACTGTATAGAGCATACGGACTCTGGGGGAGGGAGCACATTATCTCCTTAAGGGGATAATTTTTTCTCCCTATCTCTTTAGCACGGATTCAGGGAAATCTGACTTTCTGAGGGGTTGGTCCCTAGGTGAGATGATTGACTCTTCCAACTTGATTAACTCTTCCATTTTTGTGTACTTTGGAATTTTTAGTCTCCACCTAGGCCAGAGGTAGATTCCACTCTCTTGGCCAGGGAAATAAAGCCCTGTATCAGCCTCAGTAGAACTCTGATCAAGGCTGTAACCATGTTCCTGTGAAGACGACACTCTATTTTCAGGCAGTGTGGAAACTGCGGTTGGATGTGGTGATCACAAATGTCCCTGCCTTCTGGGAACGTGACTTCTGTGGTGGAAGGCTTGCCTAGCAGGCCACGGTCCCTGGGTTTGATCCTTAGCTCTGCCAAAGGGAAAACAAATGTACCTGTCCCTCTAACAGTGTATGGGCCTGCCATGACCTAGAACAGTTAGATGGGTTCCAACCCCTGCATCACGTCCTATAATTATTGATGTGGAAAGTGCCATGGATAAAATAGGCTTTACGGTGGACTCTGGAATCAAGTGCATACACTGGTTCAGTGGTGAGAAAATTAACTGCTTTAAGTCTACATTTGCTCCATCAAGATGTCAGCATTATTTTTCTATTTGATAGATTTGCACAGAGGCTAAATAATAGACTTTGCTTGCCTCCTGAGAGGAGCTCAAAAGATACTATTGTTAAGACAGCAGAAGAGGGCGTAATGGAAGTCTATGGAAGGTTCAGAACAACAAGGGAGAATCAGTTTGCACATACATACTGCTTCCCGGCCCAAAAAATTGCTTCCAATTTTCCATGTGCTAAAGTGTTTATCAGTAAATATAAAAGCAGCGTGATAACATTTGTTGACTGAATTAATGAAGTTACTCCCCTGAATCAGGCTTTGCCCGAGTGTTTCACAATGATTAGAGTTCAATTACATCACATGCTTGACCACGTAACACTGGATGACGAGGCTTGATGTAGACAGCATGCATTATACCGATGAGGAAATAAAATGTTTAATATTTAAACAACAGGAGTCATCAAAAATGTGGAGCAGGAACTGAAGAGATGGCTCAGCAGGGAAGGACTCTTACAGAGGTTGTGGGTTGAGTTCTCATCACCCACACAGCAGATCGCAACTGCCTATAACTCCAGCTCTAGAGTATCCACTGGCCTCTTCTGACAGTACAGGCAGGCTACTGTACACATACATGGTGCACATGCATGTCCTCAGGCACACACATAACATAATATAAATGCTTTTAATGTGGGGAGTGCACAGAAGCATGCCTGAAGAAGCTAACCCACAGCAATAGTGGAAAATGTCCTATATCAGAATATTTTCAGGGGTTCAAACTTCCTGTTAGGGGTTCTTACCACTTACAGTAGAAGCAGCTGAGAGAGATGCTATCCAGGTAGTAGCTCCAGGTTATCCCAGGGGCCATCTTGAAAGATAAATGATTCAGTTGGCCCTAGGAAGAGGAAGAGTCTGGTAGCAGAGCTCCATGTCAGAGCGACCTTCAGGGCTGCCGAATTCAGGCTTTCCAGGGACGGAGGAAGGGAGGAACCCAAGGACCAGGACTTCCTCTTCCTTGTTTCTGTTTCCTATGGTTTTCACTCACAGAGTCTTTAAACTATCCTGGAAATAGTGTGTGTTCCTGAGTGGTGGTGAGCCACCCCTTCACACTCTGTGGAAATAGTGTGCGTTCCCGAGGGGTGGTGAGGACCCTTTCACACTCTGCGGGGAGACCTGAAAGTCAGAGTTAAGTTGCTAAGGACAAAGAGAGAGCACTATGGAAGAACTGAGATGGGGGCTGAGCTCCCTGAGGAGCTCAGGAAGGAAGGAAGGAGGAAGGAGCCTCAGATCTACCCCAAGGGAGAAATTCTGGGAATCTCAGATAGGGCACAAAGCCAAGCAAAGAAACTGCTATCTTTCTATTTCTATTATTTCGTGCTTTCTTTATTTTCTACTCCAAGATTACAATCTGTTTTAAAATTTCTGGTACATAATAATTCTTCCTTGCAACTTCTGCACAGCGCTTTCTGGGTTTGGGGAATAATGAGAAATATAGCTCGCTAGGAAATAAATTCAACCTGATTACTTAACCAAACTTCCTGAACGGCCAAGGTATGAATTCATATCCAACTCAAGAATGAACAGAGCATTGTCTTATAAAATATCATCGTTTCCTGGCTTCGAGGAGAGAATAGAGGGATGCGACGAATCGGGACAGAATATTTCAGTCGGGTCTTCAAGTTGAAGCCTGCAAGTCCAAACAAAAGAGAAGAAGTAAGAGCGAAGTCTGTGAGCTCCAGAAAACAGACCGTTTGGTGGGGAGAGCTGGTTTTCAAAGGTATCCATCTACCCCACGCACACTCCTTTCCCTTCTAGGGCCTTGCTGCCTCTCCTCAATTCAGTTTCGAGTCAGGCATACTGGAACTGATCACTTTTCAGCCTCAATAAGTCCTTGTTAATTATTTTAACATTTCAGGTTTGGGAAACCCAACCCCAGTGTTTGCTAAGTGCTCTTTTCCTTGATTTGAACGCCCTCTTATGTTACAAGGGAAGTCGGGTCCATGTGTTTCTGATTCATTTTTACTTAACTCATCAAGACATTGTTTCATAGAGGCCATTTGATGTCCAAAGATTCTGCTGAATGTTTTGTTCTTCAAACCACTGAGCCAGGAGAGTTACACAGTTATAACGGAGCCAATGGGGGGCCGGGAACTACCTCTTCTTACCTCCCCCGCCATGACTTGCTTTCACACGAGGGTGAGTTATCTGGATGGAGATAACAGTGTTTCGCGGAGAGGTTGGGAAACTGCATTGTAAAATTGTTCTTTGAAGAGTCTTTCTTAAGACCGGTTATGAACCAACACTCAAATAATCATCGAAATGAAGGAATGAGATTTGTTCAGTTTGGTGTTTGGTACAGTGGTTCCCTTGTAAGTAAATTTCCTCGTAAGAACCACAACTCAAAATTGAAATTTTAAATGGCAATTAGATAGAGCATGTTTCTACTTGAAGGCATAATCTCCATTTGTGTGTTTGCATGGGATGCTGTCTTCCTAATGGCTTCCTTTTCAGTACAGCTCACACCCCCAACCTTTTAATCCCTTTGCAGAAGGATAGTGGGAAGATCCCCACCACAAAGGACACCTTCCTGTTTCTGGCACAAAGACAGAAACTCTCCAGCTGTTTCACTTTGGAACACCAAGTACCAAAAGTTAAAGCTATTCTACATGAAGCAGCCGATTTAGAGTGTATCAGAAATTAATTTTAAAAATTAATTTATTTCTACTTTCTACTTCTTTCCTTAACATACTGTCACTTGCTAGACCCTGGGTCCTCAGGTAGAAACGCTGTCAGCTGCCCACGTCTCCAGAAAGCAAAATAAAATTCAAGAAGCGTTTTTAACCAAGATCAGAAAGCAAGCAGCTTGTGAATTCAAATAACTAGAAGTTACAGCAGATGAGTTCGGGTGAAAGAACAGCATCTCTTGGTCCGATGCTCTGCGCCAGCACCAGCCAGGAGCCACGCAGAAGTGGTCGGTCACCAGCTGATGAGGACCTTTGAATATATGCTTTCCCCCAAACTGCTTATTTCCCAAGGAACTCTCTCCCTCTCCGTGTGTGTGTGTGTGTGTGTGTGTGTGTGTGTGTGTGTGTGTGTGTGTCTGTCTGTCTGTCTGTCCGCCTGTGTCTGCCTGTCCATGTGAACATCTTCTCATTATCATTTCATCTCCAGGGAGGAGGCTGGGATCAGGCAAAGGGCCTCGCCGAACACAGCTCAGGAGCCAGCGCAGACAGGCGGATTCAGTAGGCACTGGGTCTCCCTTTCCTTGGCTGATCGTGACTGGATTGCACATGGCTGCAGGAGGAAGCTCTGCACCCTTCTCCTCTGGCTTTTCACATGTTCTTAGGGAAGTAGCCTCGTGAGAAGGGAGCAGACTGTCACCAGCTGTACAGTTGAGAGAATGGCAGTCGTGACTGTAGCTGCAGCCCAGCACCAATATCCCCCAGAGACCATGCAGCAAGTTGAGACCTGTAATGTCTCTGCTTCTGGGGGTTAGCACCAATCCAACCTGGTCCTTGCCAAGCAGCCTTTAGAAACTGCATAAACACTCCGTTTGTGTCTTACAAATGACACCTTATTGAGATCCTCTAGGCGAATATCTATTGCTTGCCCACGGAATGGATGAAGAAACCAGGAGGGGCAAGCTATCTTTATCCCATTTATACTGAAACAACAACAAAACCTGAGAGTCAGCCATGTCGGAGTTTATAGAGCACTAAATGAGGCCAGAAAACAAATGGTGACCACACAACACGGAAGCAACTGTGTGGAGGGGTGAATGCCGCCGATAATGTCACACCTTCAGTGGTGACACACCTCAGAGGCAGGAAGGAGAATCCGCTAACGATGAGAATCCAGCCTCCAGGGACCCAGGCTGAGCTAGGGGATTCCCAGCAGAAAGGAGCACAGGGAGGCTCTAATTACCAAGGAGCTGAAAGGATGCTTACAGACGCACACCTCATTCACACACTAGAAAGGGTCAGCCTGGAAGAACCTGTAGTCTAACATATCCAATAGTTTCTCAAAATGCTATAAGCAATTAACAGGTAACAGGTCCATCTCAAAAGAGAGGACTCCATGAGGCCCTTCTGTGGTCACTAACTGAGGGCTGCTCAGTGTCTTCATCTAGATTGATCTGGAAGCAGAACTGATCAAGCTGTCCCTCCAGTCAGCTTTCTGTGTCCTTTGGTCAGTTTTCCTAGTTCAGTTTTGGCAGTTTCCTGTACCCTACGCAGAGTACAGGACCTGGGCACCACTGTGTCCAAAGAGAAATGCACACTTCCTTCCTGGTCCAACCAAAGAACCTAGCTCCTAGAAATAAAATGAAATCCCTAAAATCAAGAGACTCCCGGCATCTAATGTGATTTCATCTGTTTACAACTGTTTTGGGGTCTAGACTATCAGAGGTTCACACACAGTGTGAGTGGGGTCACAGTGTCATCTTTCTGGTGTATTTTCTTCCATGCTTTGGTCATAGACAAGCTAACATCCCAAATTACTCAGGGTTGTTGTCTTTGCCCTAAAAGGACTTTTAAATCAGGGGTACCCTCACACTGCCGTCACCTACTCCCCAACTTTCACAGCTACTCAGTGACCTTCTGCCGTGGCTGCTTTTCCTCCCCAGCTGGGTGTAGAAGAATCCACCTTCTCTGTAGGTCTGGTGACTGCAAGGTCTGAACTTCCAGGTTCATAACTCTCAAACTGGCACAAGAGGGCCCCCAAGAAAGTGTGGGCAGAATTAGGAAGCACAGACTGTGGTATTGTATTCCCCCAAATATTGTGCATGTTAATAAACTTATCTGGGGTCAGAGACAGAGCAGCCACAATATTAAACATAAAGGATAGGCAGTGGTAGCACACGCCTTTAATCCTAGCATTCCAGAGGCAGAGATCCATCTGTTCAAGGATACAGCCAAGCATGGTGACTCACGCCTTTAATCTCAGAAAGCAAGCCTTTAATCCCAGGGAGTGGTGGTAGAAAGCAGAAAGGTATATAAGTCGTGAGGACCAGAAGAAGCATTTGGCTGGTTAAGCATTTGGCTGGTTAAGCTTTCAGGCTTCTAGCAGCAGTTCAGCTGAGAGCCATTTGGATGAAGACTCAGAAGCTTCCACTCTGAGGAAACAAGACCAGCTGAGAAGTTGGCCAGGTGAGGTTAGCTGTGGCTTGTTCTATCTCTCTGGCCTTCCAGCATTCACCCCAATAACAGGCTCCAGATTTGATTTTATTAATAAGAACTTCTAAGATTCCTGCTACATCTGGCGCCCAACGTTCATGGTATGAACTCATGAAAAAGCTGTTTGTCTGTGGCCTTGTGGGCCCCTGCTCAGACCTGAGCTACCCTCAGCCAGTTGTGGTGAAGCACACTGGTTGGATTTACTGAAGGAGACAGAGGCAGGAGGATCCCAAATTTGAGGGCAGCCTAGGAGGCTTGCTAAGGAGAAGCTTCAGCCAGGGCCTAGGCACAAACGGCAGTGGGACCATGGAGGCAGTGGCTGCTGCTCCGAGTTGCCAGCTCCTTCTTATCGTGTTGGTGACTGCAGTGATGCTGCTACCTGGGATGAAGGGTTCACTGATGCTGGTTCAGAGAAGAATTGCCAAGACCATCGTGTTATAAGAAAGCATCGGCAAAGGTCAGTTTGGAAAAGTTTGGCAAGACAAATGGTGGGGAGAAATTGCTGTGAAGATTTTCTGTTCTAGGGAAGAACGTTCATGGTTCCACGAGACAGACATTTATCAGACTGTGATTGCTCCAAACCACAGAGGAGGCACAAAAAAAAAAAAAAAAAAAAAAAAAAGAAAGAAAAAAGAAAGAAAGAAAGAAAGAAAAGAAAAGAAAAAAAAGTCTGCAGGGAACCATGACCACACCTAACAGCAACTTTGAAATCTTCAAAAGGATGGCAGGACCCTACAAAGATGATTCCACATGGACTATGATAAAGCAATTAAGCCAATTAACACTATGGAAAAATCGACTTTGGACTACCAACTGGTCAGGACAATTTCGAGAGGACTAGCTGAGATGATCCAGCCTGACAGACTACTCGAACAAGAACTTATGACAAGCCCAGAACTTTCCTTTTATGCAGAGACTGGACAAATGATACAGGACTTGACAATTAACCCAAAAAATGTTCTTTTCAAGATTCCCTAAAGATATCTTCACCCCTAAAAAGCAAAAAGAAAAAGAGAATAAGATATGAGATAGATCATTGAATCTACTCTGAGAAAAAAGATAAATAAATAATAGGATAAATAGGTAGATCACTGAATCTACACTGAAGAAAAAGGGGAAGATATAAAAATGACAAAAGGTAGACTACTAAATGTATTATGAAAAGAAAAAAGAGAGAATATGGATATGATAGGATAAAAAGGGAGATTATGGAATCTAATTTTAAAAAGGAACTACTTGTTTTAAATAAAATAAGTAATGAAAATTTTTGGTCTGAGTTTATCAGATGTTACAGGACTGGGCATTGTTAATATATATAATGGAGTTTTTATCTGAATCTGTTAAATGTTAATGGACTAGACATTGTTAATATAATCTTGACTGTGTATATTGTATACACTTACTGGATATAATTTTTCTTGTATTAGTTGTAAGCTTTTTTAAATTTTAGACAAAAAGAAAGGAAATGTGGTATTGTATTTCCCCACATATTGTGCATGCTAATAAACTTATCTGGGGTCAGAGACAGAGCAGCCACAATATTAAACATAGAGGATAGGCAGTGGTAGCACACGCCTTTAATCCTAGCATTCCAGAGGCAGAAATCCATGTGTTCAAGGATACAGACAGGCATGGTGACTCATCACACCTTTACTCCCAGAAAGCAAGCCTTTAATCCCAGGGAGTGGTGGCAGAAAGCAGAAAGGTATATAAGGCGTGAGGACCAGAAACTAGAAGCATTTGGCTGGTTAAGCATTTGGCCTGGTTAAGCATTTGGCTGGTTAAGCATTCAGGCTTCTAGCAGCAGTTCAGCTGAGAGCCATTTGGATGAGGACTTAGAAGCTTCCACTCTGAGGAAACAAGACCAGCTGAGAAGTTGGCCAGGTGAGGTTAGCTGTGGCTTGTTCTGTCTCTCTGATCTTCCAGTGTTCACCCTGATAACTGGCCCCGGGTTTGATTTTATTAATAAGACTCTCTAAGATTCCTGCTACAACAGACATCTACTTATTATACATCTTAGCATGCTTTGAAAAGCGTGATGAACTTGAATAGATGAACCTGGGTGACTGTAAGGATGTGTCCATTGCTGTATAGAAAAACCGCCCCAAGTTAATAGGTATAAAACAGTAAGAAACATTTGATAACTTTTTCTGTGGCTCAGGAATTTGAAAGTAACCCAGATGGGGAAGGAGGGATCCTGAGGTTACAGTGGATGGGGGTGGCGTCATTTTGAAGACTTCTTTATTTCTGTGTCTGAAAGATCAGCCAACGGTCCATGCAGCTGGTGGCTGCAGTAACTGGGACTCTCCTGACCTATCTCCCAACTTGTCCTTTGCACACAGCAGCATTAGGGTGCATGGAATTCTCACACAGCAGCTCAGCTCCTCCACCTAAAGGCACGCACTAGGCTGCAGAGTCAGACAGAAGCTGAGCCATTGTTCTTAACCGAGCTTGGGTAATGCTAGACTTGCTTCCACCTTGTTCTAATTCGGTAGAACTGAGCGGCTGAGTCTGGCCCCATCGGCAAGGATAGGTAAATAGACGAGAGCTTTTTGAGACAATGTGTCCTGTAGCCCAGGCTGGCCCGGAATTTTTCATGTAATGAAGGTGACCTTGAACTCTGATCCCCCCTGCTTCTACCTCCTGTGTGCTGGGATTATAGGCATGTGTCACATGCCCATATTATGGGGTGCTAGAGATTGAGCCCAGGGCTTCCTTAATGGTAGATAAACACTGTAGCAAATGGACTACATCCTCAGCCCATAATACTGGGCCTATCGAAGAATCTGAAGATCTGGTTTAGATACCCACTGTCAGGAAGGGTTAACAGCAACTGAAAATGATCAGTAAGCAGCAAACTGTGAGAGCCAGTCACCACCCCCACCATCCATGCCTTCAAGAGCCTGGCAAGCATAAAACTCAGCCCTTCAAAATGCTCTCTATAGAATTTTTTAAAAGACTTTTTCTTTTCATTTTTAATGACGTGCACACGTGTATATTTGCACACGGGAGTGCAGTCCCCACGGAGGCCAGAAAAGGGTCTCAGATGCCCTGGCGCTGGAATTACAAGTAGCTATTAGCCCCCCGACCACGGGTTCTGGGACCCAGTTTCAGGTCCTCTTCGTGAGCAGTAGGAGGCCTTCACCACTGAGCCGTCTCTCCAGTCCCCACTACGATTTTCACCTGCCCCTGAGCGTCTTTTACTTCATAGTTACACTTCCAACAACACCAGGTTCATTTTCACTCAACTGGTCAACATAGGCTGGGCTACTCAATCCCAAGCGTGTGTAAACAACTGAACGGGACGCAGAAATAAATCTCACCAATTCCCTCAACGCTTTGAGGAAATCCTTGGCCAAGGCTGGAAAGATGGCCCAGCAGTTAAGAGTAATTGCTGTTTTTGCAGAAGACCCAAGCTCAGTTCGTGGAACCCAAGTTAGGTGCCTCACAACAGCCTCTAAGTCAAGTTCCAGGGGAGAAGAGCTCCCTCTTCTGACCTCGTTGGCATCTGCTTTCCTGTGCATGTGCACATGCACTCACAATTAAAAAAAAAAACAACAACAAAAAAAAAAAACTATACAGGCTTTCAAGAGGAATTCAGTCAACTTTACAGTTATATGCAATATCTTCATTAGACACACAAGCAAGACAGAGCTGAAACAGATGAAGGAAATAAAAGTAGCCCGATGAAGTTACCCCTCCACCCCATTCTATGGACTTGGAAAAGCCATCTTCCAACTATACCTGTTTGGAAGGATCATAAGCCAAATCGTTCCTAACTGTGGGAACATGTTCCCTGCCATAGTTCTTCAGGGTAATGCCAAAGGAAGACCTCCATGTCACAACACAGAGGCAGAAATGCAGCTGCTTCCCCTAAGACTCAGCTCTTGAGATATGGTCTAATCGCCCTATGCTTCCAGACAGACCACAGCCTGGCTCACATGTATCCTCCTGTGTTCCAGAAGGTGCCTACAGAAATGGCTCTCACACTCCACAGAGTGGGGAATACGTTCCAGGCTGCAGGAGGTCCTGGTGCATCCTCAAGCATGGAAACCCTAAGAGGAAGCACATGAAAGAGGCGGTACCATGGAAAGGCTACCTGCAGAGGCCGGAAGGAGGAAGAGGGTCACCAGGGAAACACGATGATGTTCATCAGGGACCTCGGCAAGTGACAAGGAAACAAGACAATACTGTGGTGTAGCAGCCAAGAGCAGAGACTTCCAATAAGGAGGGGAAACGGCCCTATGAATGTGCAGTGTGGATCCAGAAGGAAGACTGTGGCCAGCACCTCACAAACCAGCCGGTCCTGCACTGCCTTCACGATCTTCCTGTAACGCCGCCGCCGCACTGATTTGGTGGAGAAGCTGCTGGGATTGTCCTGACCACCCAGCACACTATTTCCAGGCAAACAGTCCCACGGTGCCCTCTCCCAGTCTTCCAACCCAATCAACAAGAGGGCACTGGCGTGGGTACTATGCTGGAAGGCATCTAGTGGCTCCCCACGTCAAAAAGTAACTGTCCCAGACCAGCGTGGACTGCTTCCTAGTATCAGTTAGCCTGGCTCATCCACCAGGGTACCTCACACACTGTCTCTCACATGCTGTGTTTATTCTAGAACGCCCCTGATGCTACGTTTATTTGTAAGAACATAGCTAAGCTTTTATTTCTCCTGCTGTGGGAAAGAAGTCCACCAAGGACATGTTACAAGAAAAGGGGATGTTTATGTAAAACTCTTAGACAGAATTCAGAAAAAATAATCTTTCTGGTTAGAGAACATTGTTGGAGGAGGTGAGGAGCTGACTTCTCAGAAGGGCCTCTTAATTGCATTTAAGTTTATCAGAAAATTGCTTAAGTCTTTTATCAGGAATGCTGATTTCTTTCCAGAGGAAAGTTGGTTATGAAGTATCTGGTACACAGAAAGTTGTATCCCAAAGCAAATGTGGGAGAGCATTTTCCCATCCATTCATCCTCCTCTATGTATACTTCCTGCTTCCTCCATTCAGTGTGTTTTCTCTGCTCCCAAGTGGCAGCCCTGGTCACCAGCTCCATTTCTTCCTCATTAGTACAAGCCAAGATCAAATGTTCTTTTCTCAAAGCGATAATCTCTTTGCTGTCTACACTAGGGGTCTCCCATTGTTCCAAGCTTGCTTTTAGTTGTTTCTTCTTGTGTGGGTTGCCTTGGGGTTTGATTTTTTTTCATTTTTTTAGGTAGTCCTAAAGCTCACTCTAAGACTGGCTGACCCTGGCCTCACAGTAACCCCTTTGCCTGTCTTACCAATGCTAGAAGTGCAGATGCTAACCACCACGCCTGGCATTGTTTCCTTCTTAGCCCTTATTTTAACTGTAAGTGGTTGTTTATTTTCCTTCGGTGTATATACCCACTAGTATTCAAAAGTTGGGGGTAAGTGACTCTGTGGGCCCCCTGTCTTGTTGCTCTATGGTGCTCAGTACATGACTTCTTCCTCATGGTTCACCGTGGATACTTGGCCATCAGCCATCATATCTTTACTGCTTTCAGTGGAAAGGAAGGGAAGACAGCCACAGCCCTGCTCCTTTAAGGACATGCTTCAGAAGCACCCACAGCATCTCAGCTGACCTCACCTTGGCTTCCACCCAGGTGCAGATAGCCACCAGGAGCGAGGGAAAGGGGAGAATGCGTGGTTTAAAATCCACACCTTCTGCTTCAGGAGAGGATGGGAGAACAGACCCTGAGGGTCAGCATGAAGGTCTCTTCGGCTGACCTGTTTCCGTGTTTGTCAGGTCTCACGGGCCAGGAAACTGCATTCTTGACTTGAGTTGTTTTCTCATGCTCTAGCCTACTTATTCCTACTGGTTCCGCAGTTGATACTTACGAACTTCATTTAAAAATATTTATGTTCATTCTTTCACAATTTCGTACATGTGCATAATGGATTTTCAACATATTCACCCTCACTACCTTTCCTTCCCTACCCTCTGTCTCCCACTAAAGCCTTTCTCTGAAGCATAGATTTCAGTTTTTAAATGTAGCTAAATGCCAATTCCTAGCTCTGGGTGATTTATGTATAATATTAAAAAGTTGATTATGTGTGATTAAAAGTGATTTCTCTATTATTACATATGGTTAGGTATCTAGGTAGACTCAGCAATGGGACTGCTTTTGTGTAAACCACCGTGGTTCCCAACTCTTTCCCACGTACCACAATCAATAAACTTTAAGTCTACGTTGCCCACAAATGTACTTCAGCATTAATATGCCATACACATTGTAAAACATGCTCACAAATTAAAACTGGTGAGGTAAAGAGAGAATATCTCAAAGCCGTGATGTTTTCTTCCCCATTACGATGGATTGAGACAAACCCACTCTAAGAGCTGCCAGATACCTTGGTGTTATCATACACACACACACAGCACCATTTCAACTGACAATTCACTCCCAACCTAACCTGGAAGGTCGGGACAAAATGTTAACAGTCAACTTTACATTGTTATGTCTCACACAGGGGGAGAAAAGGAAAACAATTGCTGAAACTCCCACATTTGGGATCTGACAAACAAATTAAGTGTCTCGACAGAATGTCTACATTGAAAAACCCATTTGGGCTTTTTCACAGCACAGTTGAGTTCTCTAAAGAGTTCAATCTCATCTTGTTTACGAACCCCTAATTTCCCCACTATTGGGTTTCACCGATGGGATAAACAAGGAGCGTTGCTGTTCTGCTCATTGTGGTTATGGATTACAGGGCCCCGGAGAAGCAAGCGGAGGTACTTTGGAGTCTGGATTTCAGTGTGCTGTGTGTGTGTAGTCTATGGGCTTCTATATTATATGCATGTAGACTAAAGCTTTTCAGACGACGCCGGGGATGAAGTTGCCAGACCAGTCACACTGCATTTCCCCAAGGACAAAGCCTGGAACTGACAGCTCTCATTTTGTGTTACAGAATGAAACCAAGCAATCAGGACCCGGCAGAGCCCTGCACAGGGCTGCTCACTGATATCAATTACTCCACCAATTAGCCTGACAAAGTGTACTATTCATTTAGGTCTCTCATTTGCAGGGACGGTAAAGCAGCGGGACCAGAGGAAACAGTGACCACGCCATCTTGGAATGGCCAATGCACAAGATGTGAACATTTGATCAGAGTCAGGCATGTGCCCTCGGCCTTAGGGAGAAAAAACACTTGAAAATCAGTTTAGAGAAAGTTCAAATATGGCTTTTTGAGGAGTGAATCTGAAAGAACTGGCTCCTGAGAGCCTGTAGGATTCAGAAGTGAAATTCCACACGTTCTGATGCATGAATGTAGAGATAAAGACATCAGTCAAACCTCACAGAATTTCTACGTGAGTTTAGGTTTTGAAAGAGGCTGTACAAAGGAAGGTCGAATAACCAAGGTCAAATTATGAAATGTATAAGAAAATTGTCAAAATCGTTCATGTGCTGAGAGGCCAGTGCTTACGAAAGTGACAAAGGCAATAAGGCCTGTCCGACTGTCTGTTTTGAGGTCTGATGTGAATGAGAGGGAACTGTGCAGCCAGGGAAGACAGTTGACGCTGCAGATGAGCCAAGCTTTTCCATCACGGGAAATTACCTTCAAAATGCGGAAGGCAAGCATGGGCTAAAGGGGGACATAGTGTCTGGGAAAGAGTGGGCGGCTGAAATGAATCCTAACCTCCATTTCCAGAGAATTCTACAGGACCTTGTTGTGGTCATGATTCTGGGGTCGCTGCTGAAATAACTCATTCCAAACACAGACAAGAAGACTTGAGCTGCGCAGCCTCTGCCTTCTCGGAAGTACGGAGCATGGGGGTCTGGGAGCAGACTCCGCACAAAAATCAATGAGAAGACACATGTTCTTTTGAAAAGTTCTAGAGAGGACTGTCTCCCAGGTCCTGTGTGGACTTAAAAAAGCAAAATCAGTAGCATTTGCACAGGTGTCCAGTCTTTTGACATCCTGACGTGATGCTGTCATTTACAAATACGTTGAGCTGTATTCAAAGCTGTCCTGGGACACACGTAGTCCACCAGCCACAGGTTGGATACATCTAAATTATACATATGGGCTCTTTGGGGTGATAGACGAACAGCCGGCAGGCAAGCTCCCACCAGGTGCACAGCACCTGCAAGACAGTCCCTTCACAAACGTGACAAATGGCCTTTAAAGGTTTGCTACTTTCCTTCTTTGTGAAAAATGATTTATTTTCTAAGTACCTTTTCAAGCATGAGAATATAGTACTTCCTTGAACACAACATGTAATTCATTGTGAGATAACGTATATACTTAAAATACTTTTTTGATTGAGGGAAATTGTATTAAATGTATAATTCATCCTAATTTCAAAGCACTGAATATGGAAATCTGTCTTAGAATTGAGGAGAAACACATACTATACACACATGTACTTGTAAGACTGAAATCATACACTTTATGCCCTTGCATTTGATTTTAATCTTCATGTCAATGCCACTAAAACTCCATAAGCATCACTTCTAATGAATCAGTAATATCCTATAATTCGTATAATTATTCCTTTATTGTTCTAAACTTTCAAGTTGGTTTTCTTCTAATTTTATGATTTATTTTCCAGAAGTAATTTTCTGACTTTCCCATTGCCTTCCTTGAAGCACACTGCTATAAACAGAATTAGGGAACAAAATGATACACGTGGTATGAAGACTCTCAATACACAGTACCAGACTGCTTCCCAGAAAACCCGTGCTAACCCACGTGACCACCGGTTATCTGAACATGGACCCCACCCACTTCCAACCACTTAGCGTGATCTTTGCAGTTTCTGTTAGCTACTGTCTCTGTTTCCCCCGTCCATCATTTGTTCTCGTGGACTCATTTTTCTACCGCACATCTTCTCCTTTCTGTTGGCTGCTGTGTCGTCTGCACCAGGATCCGAACCATTCGGGCTTCTTTGTTCACGTTTTCACGTTAAACATCGGCGTCATGTTTTCTATATGGCGTCTTCCTCATGTACGGCTCTCTACAGAATGTGTGCCTTTTCCTTCGGAAGGCTTAGAAAACTTGCTCCCGTGTCTCCATTTGCTGCTGATGGTGCTGAGTGCCTGCCACTGCTGTGGTTCTGAGTGGCATCTTGGTGTGTGTTCTGTGTGTGCCTGTCTTTTCTCTGTGCTGGACGTTCTGATCGCCTTTGTCTTATAAGGGTTATGTGGATCACAGATGTTGTGTTTCTTTGAAAATGTTGCTGGTGGTTGCTGCTAAGTTATCAAATCACGTTTGAATCTATATTTCACAAAATGCCAAGTTCATGGATGAGGTAAAACCTTTGATTTTCATTATGTGAGGTTAGAAATTTGACACATTTTCACCCTACCCCACCCCCACCCTTTACCATGTTGCTTTTTGGTCTTCATTGATACCATCTCAGAATCTCTGTCTGGGATCATGTCTACCAAATTGTTACCTTTCCATTTAATAACTTTTTAGGCCACCTTTTGAGTATTCATTTTTAATGACAGTATATTTGCATTGTTTTGTCTGAATGCAACAGCAGTTACTTTTATTTAAAAGGATGTTTTTGTGGATATCTGCTGTTCTTCCTCTCACTCACCTAAGAGCCCTTTTCTCTTAGAAACTTTCCTGGTCTAGAGTCCTTCGGTTTTGTGATTTCTTGAGAAACTAGATTGTGAGAAGCCAGAGCAATCACTTGATCGGCTGCAAGTTCTTCTACAGAGGCACCAGGTCCTGAAGAGCAGAAGGGCTATGAACAATCTCAGGCTTGCTAGCTCTGTTTCTAGAATCACCTTATCACACAAAATACAAGGAACACACGCATAATATTTTCAAAGACTGTTTGATATGTTTTTAAAAGTTAAAATGTGAAAAGAAAGTTAGAGGGTATGGAGTCCTGAAGCCGAGATGGGAAAACAGGTAAGAAACAAAGATGGGTGTGAACGGGATTAGAGCAGCCGGCTCCCATCATGAAGAAAGAAGTGGAAATGTGGTCTGGGCACGGTGGCACTAAGCTGCAAAGTCAGTCTTTGGGAGGCAGAGGCAGAAAGATTGTGAGTTCAAAGCCAACCTGGGTTACCCAGAGAATTCAGGGCTAACCCCCACACACTGAGATACTGTCTCATAAACACACACACACACACACACACACACTCATGCACACACACTCACTATCCCCTACCTAGACTAGAATTGGAAAGAAGCCTCACAGGGCAACCAAACAAGATTGGGCTAGCTGCAAGGATTTCTTCATCTCGCTTACATGGACAGAAATCACAAGACTTAGAGATTTCTGTTAAGCAGGGAGCCAGCAAGATGGCTCAGCAGGAAAAGGTGCAAGCTGCTGAGGACGGCCTGAATCCCATCCCCGGGACCCACTTAGGGGAAGGAAAGAATGGACCCCACACGCTGTCCCCTCCTCTCCACACATGCACCTTTGTGTGCTCACGTGCACACAGTGAACAAATGTAATAATGAAAATATAAATATTTTGCAACTGGTTCTATACAGATACTCGCAGGGATCATGTGGGGCTCAGTCTCTGAAATATTAGTACATTCACTCTCTATTAACTATGGTCTGCTTCCCTCAAGTCTGACTTGACCAACTTCAGGATGTGTGTGTGTGTGTGTGTGTGTGTGTATGCATGAGTGCATGTGTACGTGTGTATGTGTGTGTAAATGTATCTGTGTGTATATGTGTGTGTACATGTGTGAGTATGTGTCTGTGAGCATGTGTGTGCTGTTTTCTATCTCACTGAAAATCTGATTGCCCAAGAGGCCGGAAAATCAGAGCAACACTCCTTCCAGATGCTCTCTTAGTTTTGTGACTGTAGCTCAGTGCTGCCATAGTTAACTTCATATCAATCTGGTTGGGCCATAGTGCCAGATATGTGGTCAAAAACTTTGGATGTTTCTGTGAGGGATTTTTTTTTTTTTTTTGGATGCGAATAGCATTTAAATCAGTGAAACCTGAGTAAAGTGATTGTCCTCCATAACGTGGGTGGGCCTCATCAAATCAGTGAAAGGCCTGAGTGGAATAACAAACTGACCTCGGCAAGTGGGAAGGAACTATGCCAGAAGATACCTTTGGACTGGAACTGCCACATCAGTTCTTCCCCGGTCATCAGCCTGACGGCCAGCCCCACAGGCATCAGACTTCCCAGCCTCCGTAGTCATATGTGCCAACTCCCTGAAATGGATCTTTTTTCTTTCACTCTTTTTTCTCATTCTCTTTGCCTCTCTTCTCCTCTCCTCTCCTCTCCTCTGTCTCTCTGTCTCTGTCTCTGTCTCTCTGTCTCTCTGTCTCTCTCTCTCTGTCTCTCTCTCTCTCGTGTTCTAGCTTTCTGGAAAACCCTGACAAATATGTGTGCTATCTGTTGTGTAGCTAAAAAGACACCCCGATCTGAAAGGAAGTTAGAATATATAAAACAGAACCCTGGGCTGACTCTTAAGATTGTGCGCACTAACTGTTGAGATCCCGTTGGAACTAGGCTGAGTTCTTTGTCAAACGCAGTGTTACTACGGACAGGACTGTAGCTCATCCAAACTTTCAAAATAGCTTAATCTCTACGCATTTTGTAACTGACAAAACAATATACAAAAAGGCATTGTTTGAGTGATGATAATCGAGACATATGTATTAGGTGGATTTGCCAAAAACTGTGAGTTAACAGGCGAATTGTTCAGTAAAAGAAAGTCTAGGAAAAATGCACATAGACTAGATTTCTGATAATCCTATGCAAACTGTTCTCCAAGAGAACTCCCACCTGGAACAGAATATTCACAGTGAATGATAAAATGAGAATTCTTCTACAGGAATTATTTTATAGCTACTTTGAAACCATAGATTAAAAACTCTGCCTTCCAGGAATTCATATTCAAAACAGGCTTTCAGCATTTGGCAGCACTGGGGTACCCTATTCTGCACGGGGCAGGGATACAAGGTTTTGAAAACAAAGTCCCTTTCAGCTCTTCCTCCACTGTGTGACTCCGACGAAGTTCTGCCTCCACAACTGCGTGAGCCTTAGAGTCGATTCACCTTAACAGTTTCCAAGAAGATTCACGCCCCATTTCTTCAAGTGAAGTCAGCAGTGGAAAGAGGTTCCAAAGGAAGCCAATGCCACTCACGCACTGGGGACCCTTCATTAAAATGGAGTTTGCACTGGATAAAATTGCCGAAATCAGGAGAGGGAGGGCGCATGACTGTAACGAGCCATAGTGCACAAGAAAGTGCTGGACTGCCAGGCAGCGGTGGTGCATGCCTTTAATCCCAGCACTCGGGAGGCAGAGTGAGACCCAGGACAGGCACCCAAACTACACGGAGAAACCCTGTCTTGGAAAAAACCAAGGGAAAAAAAAAAGTACTGGACTTTCTGCTTAAACATGTAGGAGAGTCAACACGCAGAGGAGACCTTCCATTCTACTCGGATATTTCTAAGCAAATCTCAGCCAGAACCAGTACACCACCCAAAGACAGGTGCAATTCCAATACCCTCCAGTTTGGCCAACTCGGCTTTAACACAGCCAAGGACAACCCACTGGCCAGGGTTTTTACATAGCTCACCAGTCACTAAATGACCTGTAAGACCACTCCCCAATTCCGACACCCTTGTGCTTTCTTCTAGGAGCCCACATCGGCCAGTGTGAAGAGGGCACAGCCTACTCTCAGTCATGACAACCCAGTTCCTTCCTACCCTGCATGGCTTTTTTTGACCCATGAGGCAATTTCGGGTTGCAGCAGTCATACTCTCCCAGGGCACGCATTTCTACAGCAGTTTGCCTTGGGATAGATGTGTGGCAGCCAGGGAAGTCATGCTGTTTGAACACCAAGAGATTAGTAGGGACCCAGCTCTTAGAGTCAGCACCCTGCCCCATTGTCTCTGTATGGATGCCTAGATGGAAGGGTCCAAGCTCACTTTAGTTGCTGATACAACTTATAACATAGAGCTAGAGGCCTACTGTTGTTTATAAAGAAAATGTTTCCAGATACTGAAAGTGATGGTGGGTGACTGGCTCCGATGTCCTTGCAAAAGAACTAGATCACTGTTACCTTTCAATGATTATCCCTGTGACAAATTCTTCCCATGAGAATCCGAATTCTGTCACTTGAGATGGATCACGCGATAACGGTGACTGTTTATGATGAACAGAGCCCCATTTTCACAAATCACACCAACCTTTAGTCCACCGTAGGTTTTATTACCCAAATGGGAAGAGGGGTGGGCGTCAAGAATTTTCACCGAAGACGGGTGGTGCTGCAGCTACTTTTGTTAGTTACGTTCGTTGTCGCGGTGACAAAATCGTGGATGGAAGCCATTTAAGAGAGTGGAGATGTAGCTTCGCTCACAGTTTCCCTGGTATTGCAGCTTGTCTGGCAGGGAGGTCATGGTGACAGGAATGACTCCATCTACTCAGGCGGAAGGGCAGAGCAAAGGGTCTCCATGTATGAGGACTGGGGGATGGAGAACACAGGCTGGAACCAGAGCTGGATATAAAACTTCAGAACCTGTCCCTATGACCCATGTCCCCGCAAAGCTTCCACAATCTCCCAAAACAGTGGCCCCAGCGGGGGGGGGGGGGGGGGGACAAGTGTAAAAACACACGAGATGTTTCACATTCAAATCTTAAGACCCAACCTACTTTCCAGAGTTGGGTCCCTTCAAAGCTCTGCGTTCCTTTAAAGAAGTTTTATTACTCACTCAGCCCAAACCCATAGTGAGCTATATGCACATGAGCATGTCAGCTACAACACTCCAGACTAAATTCCTTTCAGTTCCAAAGACAGATCTAAAATATTGATTCGATAAAAGCATATACTGTCACAGACCAAACAGGTGACCCACAGTCCTCTTTCTCTCTATTCGGTTAATTCCAACAATTTCCAAAACCCTGAATCAAATACCCATCAATGCTAAATTAACCATTTTATACCAGGGCTGGAGAGACAGCCCAGTGGCTAAGAGAGTGTGTTGTCCTGGAAAGGAGCTGAGTTTGGTATTCAGTTATCCACATTCAGGGACTCACACTACCTGAAACACCAGCTCCTAGGGATCTGTCGCCCTCTTCTGGTCTCCATGGGCACTGTACTCACATGCACATATCCAAAGTCACAGACACAAAATTAAATATAAATATATATATATATATATATATATATATATATATATATATATATATTCTGTGTTAGTTTTTGTTTTGTCTTACTATGTTTGATTTTTTATTATGATCCCCCAGAAACCTATTTGTTATCTAATGAGAGACAAAAAGGAGTCGATCCAGATGGGAAGGAGAAGGAACCAGGAGAAGTAGAGGGAAGGAAAACTGTAACCAGGATATATTACATGGGGGGGGTTGATTTTAACAAAAGGGGGGGAGAAATTACACTAAAAAAATATTTAGGGACTGTCAGAGCACAGTCCATGAATGGAGCTGTGTGAGTAGAATCCTGAGTGCTTGTGAGAAAACTACAAGAAAACAAGATGAGAGTCTTGTGGCCTCAGTTTCTTTAAAAACACAGACTTGTTCTTGGATTGGGCTCTTGTATCCCTTCCAGGAATAGCAGATAGGAGTGAGTTTTCTTCAAATTTTTTATTACACCTGGATTTTGCTATTTATTTATATGTCTCTATGGAAAAATGTGGTTTTGCCACGTGTGGCTTGTCTTTGTGATTGGACACTTCACTCATGTGACTCCTCTTAACCCTCTTACAAATTGTCTGATGCTCTGAATAAAGCTGGCTATTGCACGAGACTTTAGTCTACCCCATTTATCAGCTCCAAGGTCCCACTGCCTTTAGAGCAGTGACAATCTCTTTGGCCATCTCTCCAAAAAAAGCTCTGTCCGTTGTAAATAAACACATGCAGAGTCTTTATCAGTAGGAAAACTCAAGCCAAAAAAAAACAAAAAAAACAAAAACCCACCTCATGTACTTCCCATAGTTATGAATTTAAAATGACATAATAACCGGGATTGGTGACGTGTGGAGGTACTGGGACCCTCATATTCTGTTGTGTGATATGAATGGCCTAATCACTTTTTTTAAGTTGATATTTTTTTCAAAAGCTTAAACACATGTTTACACATGACCCAGCAACTCCACTCCCAGGTATGTACCCAAAATGAACATAAATATGTGTCTATACAGAGTTTTGAGTGTTCGTAATATCAAAAGGTGGAAGTAACAAAAATGCCCCTTAGTTGATGGATAAGATAGTATATCTATATATCATATATATACATATATATGTGTATATATATATATATATATATATATATATAATCTAGTATACCCATGCACTCGAATGTAATTCGCTGATGGGAAGGGATGAAAATCTGATACAAGTTAAGACACCAAAGACAAAAGACCCCGTGGTGTATGAGTCCATCGACAAGATGTGTCTAGATGTGGCAGATTCATCATGAGTGAGAACGTATGTGTTGAAGAGGCCTACAGAGTGGGAGAGGAGGCTAGTGAGAGGTGATAGAGCGTGCTGGGGGATAGCATGTTTATTTTTGTAGTGACAAAAATGTAAAACTAAGGTGACAGTTGTGTAACTTGGTGAGTATACTAAAAATACTACCAGACTGTACAATTTAAATGGCTAAAATGATGTATAGATTGTTATTAATAAGGTTATTAGACTGCAATGATAAAAAATGAAAAGAAACGTGGTCTCACGATGTAATCTCAAGATGGCCCTGAATTCTAGATCATTCTGCCTCAGTCTCCTAAGTAGCCAGGTCACAGATACTTACCTGCTTTAAGCATGAGGACACAGAAAAATTCTCTTTCTAAAATTTACTGGTTCAGGAAAGAACAACTTTTGAGAAAATGAATGTGCTTGCTTGACGTGCAGAGGGGAGACAGGTGGTGTGCCTTGGAATAGATTTTGACTGCACAGAATGGTTGTGCAAAAGCATCTTCAGGCAGGCAAAGGCTCCTGTGCTTTTCTTTTTCCCATTGACAACATTTTATTAATTAAAACTTATCAATACTGGGCTAGTAAGACATCATCAGGTAAAGGGACCTGTGGCCAAGTCTGAAGACCTGTGTTAGATACTCAGAGCCCACACAGTGGAAGGAGAGAACTGACCTCCACAGATTATCCTCTAACTTCCACGTGTGCAACACACACACACATACACACACACACACACACACACACACACACACACACACACACACACACAGAGAGACAGAGACAGAGACAGAGACAGAAATACAGATATTTTCAAAACCTCTTACCAGTGTGACCTACTTTTCCTTTATTCCCCCCACATTACTGGGACCCTTGTTCTAGGCTGATGGTTTTTCACAGAATAATGTGGGGTCAAAGCAGTAGCCTAGATATGTAAAACCTTTTGTTCCAGACCATGACATAGTGACATATGACGACATATTCCAGAATCTAGCACAGAATTACTAAGACACCAAAGTAAAGACTTGCAGGCAAAGGAAATATCCAGCCAACACTGACCACCATTCTCCAGCCTTTGGCCATGACCGGACTCCAAGTCAGAGCCTTGGATAGATAACAGCGTCTTGGTCCAGACCGAGACCTCCCCACTGTACACATCCTCTTTCTACACTTCAGGCCACCAATCCATTCTACTCTGTGTTCATTTAACTGCAGGATCTTTTTTGAGACAAGAGACTTCTGGAATTTATAGGTAGCTCCATCCTTCCTGTGTTACTGGTGAATGTGAGAGACTTTCTCAAACCGTAATATGTTACATATGCATGGGTAAGGGCAGAAATGAGAGAATTCCAAGTTACCCAGACAGTTGCAGCTAATTCAAATGACTCAGTCGATACATTTTTAAAATACTCTGTTTCGAATCCAATGTTTCAAGACTACAGAATCCGATTTGCAGCCCCAGGAGCCTGAAATAAACCAGGTGCAGATACAGCCACACAAACACGACCGTTACAATAGAGAAGTTTATATCATATCGGACTGTGGTGTGGTGGGAGTCCAGAGGAAGGCCTCCAAGCACGCCAAAGACCACACCAACTGAAGCGATCATAGACACTCAGACCCGGCATGTCCTGGAAGGGCCACACTTCTGTTCACTTTACATGTGAGCGGTCTGACCAGAGTGTCAGTTTGGGCAGCATGAAAAGTTATGGAAAATGAGTTTTACATGTTCCTGTGGGGAAAAGGGTAGGCCCACCAGGCAGGTCTCTGCTAATAGCTGGGAAGGAATGTGGGCACCCCCAGAGTGCTGGGAAGTAGCCCAAACTTACTGCAAACGGGAGAAGGACCAGTGGGCTATCTCTGCTGTTCATCACGAGTGTGAACAGAGATGTGAGCGTGCTGGTAAGAGCCAACTGGTTTGCTAAAAAGAAACCTCTGGTAGTCAAATTTATTTTTCTTTGTCACGCACTACGAATAAAATGGTGTTCAACTGCACTGCTTAAATTATTTCCTGGAGTGCAGTTGGGCTTTGGAGCGCACTGATCACAATTTTAAACTAACTCTGGAGTGTGGGAAGGAGCTGGCAGTGCATGATGAAGAATTTCATCACCTAGGCTCCCGAACCTCAAAAGGCTCTTTATATTTTAGATACAAAAATTCCTTCGCTGTCGCCAGAGATTATGTTTCATTATTCCATAGGTTCAGTTACACACTCCAAATGACATTTGATAAGCTGTCTACCACGTATCAAATTCACGCCAAGTGATTGGAGAACATGTTCTGAAATGATGATGGGCAGTTCTCCTCCAGCAATAACAACGTACTACCTGTCAAGTTTTGAGGCATGTGTTGGATATAATGGAAGTGAAATAACATTGGAATACATATAACTCTACAGAGGGGGAGTTCTATCATCCCAAATAGATCCCAGGTGACTGTGAAAACGTATTTGTCTGGGTAACAATCATATCAGTGCAAAGTGGACATCGCAACAACCACACACTTGAATGCAATAGGTCCTGTAAGTGCTCATCCCTGTGAACAGAAAAACAGTACTGAACTCGGTAGCTCCCGCAGAAGAGCAACCTGGAATTCTAAATTTGGAGACCAAAGTCTGCTAATTAGTATTAAGGAGCTGACATTTCCTGTAAGTTGGGGACTTACCTCCAGGTTTCAGACCCAGGCATTAGAGGCAATGTGTTATAATTGGTTCGCTCTGGGTTAGCCGGTGGATATTTTTAACATCTGAAACCTGTTATTTTGTCGTTGAGGTTTATCCTGCTTTCCTATAGCTTCACAAACTTTCCATTTTAAATTCTAGAACTTCCATGCTAATTATAAACTTTTATCTTTAAAAGTGGTGTTGCCTTTTAATCATTTGCTGTAGTTGGGTTTCCTTTTTCTTTCTCTAAAACATTCTAGAAGATGGCACTGTTCTTAATTTTGACTGAGAAAAAAAAAAAACAACCTCTACTTGTCTCCCAGAGGCTCTTATTAATTCCTTGGGAAGCTTGGGTCAAGATAGAATTTAATGTAAAACAACATGTCACAAGGATTTATACTTGCAGTGAACAAATGTGAATTTACCTCTTAGCAGAAGAAACCAAATTCTGATCATTCCCCCCTTGCCTAGGGAACACACTGAGGGCTGTTTCTTCTACCCCAAAGTTAGCCCCAGCCACGTTGCTCAGGCCATGAAGGAAGAAAGCTGTGGTCAGTTCATGGGTGGACCAGTTGGATCCATGACGGTGGCAGATGGCGTGCAAATGTGTCACTGGAAGGACCTAACCTGATAAATACATGTGGCCCACGGAGAGCTTTTCGGAATCCACAGTAACGAACGGGGCTAGCCAGAGACCACCAGCTCAGGTATCAGGAAACGGAAGCAAAGCTGTTACTGCTAACAACAACAGCCAGACACGGTGCCCATGCCTTTAATCTAGCACTCAGGAGGCAGAGGAAGGCGGACCTCTGTGAGTTCAAGGCCAGCATGGTCTGTATAGCGAGTTCCAGGATGGCCAGGGTTACATAGAGAGACCCTGTCTTTTTGTTACAAACAAAACAATAACAACAGCTAAGATTGTCTCAGTTCTCCTTAAGGTCCGGGATTGCCCATGCAGGCCCTCTCTCAATGTTGACAGTACTTAGTCTGTCTCATAGTAGGTACTAGCAGAAACACAATCTGGAGTGGCTATGTCTCATCCCAAAGCCCTCACTGGTAGGTCAGAAACCTTCAGTCCTTGTCCCGCAATGTAAGAACATTAGAATGACCCCTAGAAGCTTCCTCTGAGCACAGGATTCCTGACCCCAGAGCCAATAAACCTGATTCTGTGAGCCTGGAAATACAGGGTCACCTCTTCTTTGGCAGCTGTCCAGGCAATGCTGACCTCCGCCCAGGCTTAGGAACCACAGCCCTGCATGGTAGTTCCCAACATCACTTGCGTCAGGTCAGTCCCCTAAGAGCATTATTGGCACAGTTCACACGGTGATGTGAACAAAAGGCTCCAGATGGAGACAGCAGTCCTAGGCGTCAGTACCCCGGCACACAGATAAGCCAGGGAAACTGCAAAGAAGTTGGGCTACCCTAGCCCAGTGCGGTCACCCTGCCTGTGAGAGCCATGCTGGCTCAGTGGCCTGATGCCATTATACAGAGAAACACTCGTGAAAAACTCCAAAGGTGCCCAACTTCTAAAATGGCTTCACTGTCTCCAAGTCCCCAGCACACTCCCTGGAAAGGCTCTGACACTAGGAGCATCCTGTTCGTTAGTCCCAACTTCAATCAGGAAGTAATTACCTTCTTGGTAGGGCCTTAGAGCCCAGGCTTAGACCGGTTAGAGCAGGAACAGGAGCATTTGTTTATCTCTTGATCTATATAGGGCATGTTTCTAGCTTTGATCACAGCCCATAGCTTACACAGTTCTCAGCTGATGAATAAATTGCTTTGAACTTCTCTGGAAGGTATGAACAGGATGTGGCTAGCTCCTACAACTTGTAGGTTTGAGATCCATGTTTGAACCTTGACTGTCAGTCACTGACCTTATGATGCCTACGCCTGGTCTCGTGTCTCCTCTGGAGATTCTGTGAGAAAACGTGCTACATAGCAAGCATCCTTCAAATGCTAGCTGTTATTATCTTGGCCACATTTATTGAAAATGCTTATTCAGTAGCGGAGGCATGAAGCTTCCCCCACATTCCGGTATTGCTAGGACCGTGCCTTGAGCAGGGTCTGCGGCTGGCCACTGCTATGCTGTAGAAGGTTCTGCCTGCTGCTGGCAGATGCCCTCAGCATGTGACCACTCACGGTGTCCCTGCTTGAAATCTAGGAGTCACCACGACTTCTTCTCACGCAAGCTGGAACTCTCTCGTTCATTCTGCCTACTCCTTTCTGTTCTTCCTCTCCAGTTCCTTCCATCTAGAACATTCTCTTTTTTTCCTTTTTCCTTTTCTTTTCATTTTTTAACATCGATGTCTGTTCTTCCACTTAGTGATCCCCATTTAAAGACTCTCTAGTTCTCAGAGCTTAGCTGCCCTGCACAGGAGTAGGGCTGTTTCCTTGCCTGGGTGAAATTTCTGGCTGGGAAACAGACATCTTTTCCTTTATCATTGTATCTATCTCGACAGATACTCTAGAGCACTGAGTCTCGTACAATGGGGACCACATTTGTATGTTGGATGCATAATTTCATGCCCATGCCTTTCCTTTCTGAGATGAGAAATGCCCTAAGCATCAGAACTCCCCTCTTAGTGAGACCTGTGCATCTCAAAGGTCGCCACGGTTTTCAACCTAAGAGGGAGGAGCTGCTGTGAAATTACTGGCTCCAGGCTCTGGGCTGTTAGGATGGGAGGAACAAGGTGGATAGGCAAGGCGGCAGGCGTGAGAATCTTACACAGGAGCCTACTCACCTGGGGCGCCCATGGGTTCACTCATTCAGGACTCGGTTCTTCGTTGACAAGACCAGAAGGGAGAACCTTCTTCTCCAGCTGTGAAATTACGTTAAACATTAAAACTTTGCAGATACCAGGCTTGAACACAGCGTCATTTTCCTTCATTGGGATCACGGAGGACAATCACCTCTCTAGGCTTTCCAGGCCCATGTTCTTTTTCAAAATAAACTAACATTTTCTCACCCACTCTTCTTCCTGTCTTCTCAATGCCCCCAGTGCAAAGCACTTTGCACTAGGAAGCTGTGTACTGATTTGAGCAAAGTGGGGGTCGCTTGGCCTTCATCTTAACGAAGGGAAGAGTTGTCCTGATGCCCTGAGGCTAGCTGTTCCGTTCAAAGACGGTTAAGAGTCAGTGGTGCTGTTTCAAGGTACAAACAATTCCCTGGAAACTGGAGGACAACCAGAGGTCCGTGTATGCTCCTCACAGTGGAGCGAGGTCCATGCGAGCCTGGCTGTATGTAAAGACAAACCAGGGGAGCTTGAAACTCTTTACTATTATTACCAAATAAAATACGCTTGATGGATGGCATGGAAACTTCACAGTACACACAGTTCAAAGATTCGGATACAACTAACTACTGCGCATGTTTAGCCATACAGCCGTTCTGATCACTTTCCCACACATATGTGACACAGGCAAGACTTTAAGACTCACATTTAATGGACGATGGTCTCATCACCTTAACAGAGAAAAATTATTGACCCACCAATGGGAGATCAGGAGACACAGAAGTTTTTGCTTTTTCCAGTTCCCAGAGACAGGATGGAAGCGTAAGTCTGCATTCTTGAACGAACTTCAGGTAAACACAGCAACATGGATCATGTCCCTTTCCTGCTGTTCCCTTAAGACCTAGAAAAAGGCATGGAGGAGACTATGTGAGACCAGAGGATGAAATGACCCAGATTTTTTTCATGTACCATAGGGTCAGACTAGCTTCATTCTTTTAAGGCCTCAATGATACTGTCCCAGGCATTAATTTAAAGCCTCAAGCCACCTTGAGTCATTCAATAGAAACAAAAATCTAAGCAGGGGGCAGAGGAGACTAGTAATTTTTTTAAAAAAGAAACGCAACTGGAGAAAACAGGACGTGTTCGGTTCCACCAGAAACCTGACTCCACTTTCCCAGACTAACCAAGCCTTGTTCCTGTAGGGTGAATAACATCGCGCTAACTCATCAGGAGAGCCTACGTTTTAATTTGAAAAGTAGTTCCTATGTTAATCTTTAATGGCCTGTCTTCTGGACCAACTGAAAGAGTTACAGAAGAAGTCATTTGCAGTGGCGTAATTAAGGCCTGGGAGAAGCAGATGTGGCGCTGTTCCCCTTTTCAGCCAATGGCTGGCCGGCACCAAGATCCCCCCCCCCCATTTGATCAGTGCATCTAGCCCCAGGGGCTTCATGGTCTGCAAGCCACAACCTACTAATAAGCACCCTCCAGCCTGTTTGCTAAACAGATCTGTCCTGGCAGGCACCCAAAGACGGCAGCCCTTGAAACTTGGAGTGTTTTCCCTTGCGTGGGCTATTGTGTGGCAAGCAAGAGAATAAACTGTCCCTCATAGAGGCGGCGCAATTACAGATCAGTTAGTTATACAGCTGTGGCTCAAAAGACTGCTTACCTCAACCAAATCGAGGCCTAATTTATTTTTGTATTGTCTTTGCTGAAAACCAAACAAACAGCTCTGCCTAGCTCATGTATACAGTGCAGGAAACGGCTCTTTCCCTTACAAACAAGATGGCAACTGTTGGCTCGAAGAAATGGGCCTCGGTAGCTGCAGGTTTTGTTTTTATGGTCTGAATGAAGCGTTTGCTTGTTGTAGCCTCGTTAGATTGTTTAAGAAGACATGGGAGAGTGCTGTCTTTGGTAGAAATTTCAACGTGGTGAAAGCTGTGGGGTCTGTGCCGTCCTGTTGTGTGCTGAGGAGAGCGGATGCGAGGCTGTCACTTTAGAGCACAAAAAAATGTAAACAAACAAAAAAAGGAACATCTCTTTGTGTGAAGCACGGTAAAGTGGCCTTGATTTATGGACACGGATCTCCTAACAGCTATGACGTATGGAGGGAAATGTCCTTTAGGAAGCACTTTCATATCCAAATTAATCCTTGCCAAACTCATAGTTTAAAAAAAAAAAAAATCCAGGCTGTGGGAATGTTAGCGTTGGATTAGAAAATCTACCTGGAGCAGGGCAATGGCACAATACAGAAACATGTTTTTATTCACTCCGTAACTAGTGTCGGTCACTGTGGGAGCCCCAACTCTGCAGCACGGCCATTGTGTGACAACTTACACCCGTGAGGAAAGGTGAGGCCAAGAGTGACCCAGTTGAGGAAAATCTAGAGTAGTTTGGAAAAGGCCTTCCCAGATAAGAGTAGATGAGAAAACTGTGACTCTACTTCAGCTGAGAGGGACTCGAGAGCAGGCAGCTTACCTCACCAGAGCTCAAACTGCTTCAGCAAGATGGAGTGGCCTCTTCCGCTGTCTCAGGATCGGGGTGGCAGGGGAGAGAAACTCAGAGCACCGGCCCCTGGAAGTCTGCAAACACCTATAAATATAAACTGCCATTGTCGTTAAACCTGATAAACTACAAGGCACAGGTTTCCAGGGTTGTGAACCACTGTACAGGGCTCCTCCAGGGCACTAACCATGGCACTAACCAACTTGACTTAGGGATTTTGGAGGGTGGTTTGGAACATATAAAGAATTTTGCATCCTGTCATCTCACTTTTGGCTACTTCCTCCCCTACCCGCCCCCCACCACCTGCACCCCACGCCACCACCACTACCCTTTCCCAAACCAGAACCTTATAGACAGACCTGTAGCAAAGAAGGATAAGCAGTAGATGGTCAAAGCCAGCACCTGTAGCCTCCTCTGGGGCTACACTCGGAAGGATGTAAACATGAGGGAAGAGGTTTAAAGCTGAGGACCCAAAGGATGGCTCACTCACTGGGTAAGAGTTTGTGCTGTTCTTACAGAGAACTAGAGTTCAGTTCCTAGCACCCAAGTTAGGAGGCTCACCACCCCCTGTAACTCCAGACCCAGGGGATCGAACTTGCTGCACTGGCCTCCAGGGGTACCTGCACTCACATGTACAGACACACATTCATACACACATATATATGTTAATGAAATACATCTATATACATCTATACAATTAAATACATATATACACATATACATACATTTATACATGCATATGTACATATGTAATTAAAACAAAATGAAACCATTGAAGCTGTACTAATAAGGGAGGTTACCCCAGTTCCCAAGAGCCCAAGGAAACCTCAGTCTGAGAGAGACCCGGAACTGAGTGACACAGAGGTTATGTTCCTGCTGGGGCCTGTTTGCAGCAGCTTTCAACGTATGGTCAAGGCACATTGTGGGTTTTGTTGTGTTTTGATTTTTTTCCCAGAGCCCTGATCTTTGGTTTTCCTCCAAAACTATGTAGCTATCTGAAATAAAGAGGCAGTCAGATGTTCTGTTAGTTAGCTCTAAACTCTTGATATGCCTAAGTCTGTACCAAATAGACAGTTTAGTACTTTTCCCAACATCCAGCTCTCCCTACCTCTGTCTTGGGTAGTGCCTGACTTGCTTATTCTGTAACACCATAGAATGAACCACGGACTTAAATAAACCCACTCAAAACATGCACCATTTTTTACTCATGGGTTTTCAAGCTGGTTGCAATTTGATCAGGCTAGGAACAGGCCAGGCTCCGTGCTCTGGAAACTGGGCTACAGCCTAGTGCAGGTCTGCATTGTGTACCTTTCTGTTCTTCGGATCTTTGGCTACCCAGGACATGATTGTTTCATAATGAATGGCAAAGACTTAGGGCATTGGCCCAGCATGCATGCTCTTATATTTCCAGTCACACGCCATTGACCAACACAGGTCACATGACCCATCCTACATCAGTGTGGAAGAAAAAAATACCTTTCATTTCTAGTGGGAAGAACTTCAAAACCAGAGGGCAAAGGATTTGGGTAATTCTAATATAGGGAAATCATGACACATTTTAATGATGGTTCAATCCACCATCGATGATTTACAAAAAGAAACTTATATTTTGTTTTAATATATATTTATTTTGAAGTATATTTTAAATGTTAACTTTTACTTGTACTCTTAAATCATCTATAATTTAATTAATTATATATAATTAATTTAAATAATTCATGTGGCTATCAAGCATTGAGATGTTCTGGAAATATAAAATGCAGACTAAATTCTGTTGACTTGATGGAAATGTAATACTATAATACAAAGATCCTTTTGATAATCTCTGGATATAAAAATATCAGCATCAAGTTCTTAAGCCAGAATCTGAGCTATGACCTGGGCAGGAAGGTTGAACTCTAAAAGATCTTCTCCTCTCTGCACAGGCCCTGATACTCTGTATCATTATTCCTCTAGGTCCCATAGATAAAGCTGTAAACCAGATCATTAAAATCCACATACTTAGAACTTATAATCTATATATAACATATAGACAAATAGTATTGTTATAGCTTGAATATGGACAATCCCCCATGGTCTCATATATTGAGTACTTCATCCATATCTAAGGTTATTGTTTTAGGATGCTATAAACATTTTAGGAGGTGGAGCCTAGTGAGGATGTAGGTCCAAAAAGCATGCCTTTGAAGGTCATGTCTGGACCCTAGTTCCTTCTACATCTACCCTAAACTGAAGTAACTCCTCAGCCATGTGCTCCCATGCCCATGATATTCCGCTCAGGTGTTCAAGGCTAAGCAACCATGGGCTGAACCTTCTAAACCCGTGAGCAACAGAAATGTCTCCGTTTCTAAGTTATTATCACAGGCATTTTGGTCATAGCTATGCAAAAGTAGCTAAAACTTCAAAAGGTATGAGACTGGATCAAAATGATAAAGTTCCTGTTTCCTCCAACGCTGGCATTAGGAATGGGAAAAAGTATATAGAGAGGGTGCTGGGCTTGCCCTTTCCCTCAGAGAACACCCTCCTTCTGAAACACCCTCCTTCTGAACACCCTCCTGCACCTCCAGGAAACTGCCAGCAAAGGAGGAAAAAAGCGAGAATGGGTAAGCAAAAAAAAAAAAAAATCTTAAAGGCAGATTCCAGACGTGGCTTGGCTGTTGGACTCATGAGCTCACAGCAGCTATGATGGCATGCACAAGATCTGCCCGAGACTAGGCCTGTCAACAATTCATCACAGAGGGAGAGAGGGGCTTCTGAAGCCCTGGGCCTGCTTGAGGAGCCGTAGGCGTGCATGGCGGCTGGGGGAGAGAGAGTTACGTCAGTGCTGAGGCCCCTAGTAAAGCTGCCTGTGCTCACACAAGGAAGACACCACGGAAAGAGAAGATAAAGACAGGAAAGTGGGAAGGGACACGATAGAGAAGAGGAAGTGGGTCAGAAGGAGGGGTCAAGAGAGAGTAAGAGGGCTGGATGTGACCAAAATACATATATTAAAATATCATAAAGAAACCCATTATTGTGTATCACTAATGCATGCTAAATACATTAAAAATAAGGAAGGCATATAATCTATTCTTCTGATCGATGCCACACAGGCAGGAAAAAAATGTAAGCTATCTTTGCTTAGCAAAAAAAATGAGAATGGAGATTTCCACTCTGCTGGTGAAATTTACCCTCATCAATTGGTGAGAAAGCCCAGGGTCAAGATTGCTCTGCCACACACCCTTGCTCAGCCGGCCCAGCTGCCAAGCGCAGGTCTCCTCTCTCTGCTACTGATTGGATGGCCCATTGGCAGTATAAACAAGGTTTGAATTCTATGATGATGTTTAAGAGCCACAGGATGGGATCTCTGTGTGAGGGCCCGGGCTATCTTCTCAGAGTCAGCTGGTCCATGACCTCTGGTCATAGTGAGGCTTCACCCCAGATACAGCATTTCCATCTTTCCATGGACCACAGCTGGACATTTTAGAACTCATCACTTGGTAAGTTCAATATGATCCGAGTGATAACAGCTGATTAAAGGCTCCATTGCAAAGCATTTCTGCCGTGTTATCAGACCCTAGTGTGGGCACATGCTTAATGACAGGTCATAAAGTTGGGATGTTCTTTCTTCTACAGAGGTTTTGGAAAGAATTCATATATTGTAGGGAATTCATTTCTGAATGCTTGACACCATTTAACAAAAGCCAACCGGGCTTACAAATTTCAGTTGTTCCAATGTTTATTGTTATGTTTTAAATGTCTTTAATATATAGGATTATTTGTATAATCTATTTCTTCTTGTAAGGTTCCATAATTCTGAGTTTTAAAGGAATTATTTTTCCTCCTTATCTAAGTCACTGGATTTATCAACATAGAGTTGACCATAATATTTTCTTCCTGTCTTCCTAGTGTATCTGGGCTCTACAGAGTGGTATTCCTCATACTTGATAATGGCAATCTGAGTTTTCTTCTCCTTTACACACACACACACACACACACACACGTATATGTGTGTGCGTTCATGCCTATATATATACTCATATATTCATTCCACTTGGTAGTTTTCTTCCATTTCACCATATCTTATGAAGGAAATCTATCAACAAAAAACCCCACCTCAGATTTTATTTCAACAAAAGTCTATTTCCTTCATTTCCAAAAAAGTTCTCAAATAAGCATAGAATTCTATGGTTTTTCTCCCCGGCCCTTTGAAGACAGCATCCCACTGCCAAGTGACTTAGGTAAGTTGCGAAAGGATGCCTTTGGTACTTCTTCCCTGCACCTACAGTCCGTTTCCCCTTAAAAGCTGTGATTTTTTTTTTCATCTTTTGTTCTTCAGAGTTTGATTATGATGGGTCTTATGTGATTTTCATTGTGTTTATCTTTTGGGGATTAGTTGAGTGTCCTGGATCTGGGTGTTTATAGAAGATGCTTGATTGTTACTAATTTTCTCCCGTCCTTTTTCTACAGTCTCTCCTATGTAGCCTTGAAGTCATGATCTCCTGCTACACACCCTGGATGTTCTGACATAAGCATGCTCCATCACATGTAACCCATGTGTTACAGATACAGCATTGTAAATTATTTCTGCCTGTTTTTCTTTATAAGAAAGTGGCACAGCAGAAAATGTACTAGAAAAAAAAAAAAGAAAACTTAGTTCTCTTTCCAATTCTTCTAATTACTAGCTGTCTTTTAGCAAGGCCTCTGGCCTTACCTGGTTTTGTCATCTATGAATTCAGTTATTTTTTTTTTAAAGATTTATTGTTTATTATGTATACAGCATGTATGACTGCAGGCCAGAAGAGGGCACCAGATCTCATTACAGATGGTTGCAAGCCACCATGTGGTTGCTGGGAATTGAACTCAGGACCTCTGGAAGAACAGTCAATGCTCTTATCCTCTGAGTCATCTCTCTAGCCCAGAATTCAGTTATTTGAAACATTTTTAGATTCATTTATTTCATCTGTATACTATTTTGCTTGCGTGTATATACAATGTTGGTGCCTGGTGACTGTGGCCATCAGAAGAAGGTGTCAGAGCTCCTGGAACTGGGGTTATGGATGGTTGCGAGCCACCATGTGGGTGCTGGGAACCAAATGTGGGTCCTATACAAGGGCCACAAGTGCTGTGAACCTCGGAGCACTCTCTCCAGTCCTCTGAATTTAGCTGTTTAAGTTAAAATTATTACCAAGGCCTTGAGACCCTATCTTTAAGTGCCCCTGCGTTATCAGTAAGGGAAACCCCCAGGAATAAACAGACCCTTCCTGAGGAAGTCTCTTGCTTGCCATAGGGCCAGTGGCCTTGCTCTGTACCATGCACTCTAGAACACCACAGAGATGAAATAGCAGACACAGATTTCTTTTAAAATCTGGGAAGTTTTCCCAGGAAGAGAGTTGCTTATGGCTTTGGAAGTCATATCAAAATAACCCCCACATGTTAACAGTACATGTCACATTAAGAAATAGATTATTAATGAGGGCTTTTAAAGACAACCACAGTTGGTTTAAATAGGGTACAGCCTTCTCACGACAGCTTTGAGAGCAGAGAGCCAAAGACGCAGCCAGACTGAGAGAGGTATGGATTCGTTACTAAAAATATGAGCAATAGAGAGAGCCCGGTCAGGTGGTAACCCAAATTCACACTTGGGGTTTTTTAACATCAGAAGCAAGAGAGCCGTCTACAACTCTTTGCAGAAGGGCGAGGCTCTGCTTAGCGTTAGGAATCGGCACCCCTATGTGTGATGACAGAAGGTGAATTGTCTTCCACGGAGTGTGAGGGGGCAGGGAGGGGATTGAAGCCTGAAATGAGTTCTCTGCATAATCTGGCCTTTTTTTTAAAAAAAAAAATCATTATTATTATTAGAAAAGCACATGTTAATAGCAATTTGAAAACGAGTGATTTCTTAATAGTTTTGTCTGAGTAGTCTGGTATGGACTTGGATGCTGGGTTGTGGGAGGCCGACATCCTGGTCTTCGGTTTTCCTGGGTACCCATGTGTCACGGTGTTTCGACACTGGAACTGAGCATCACCAGCTGGTCTGTTTTGGTTGAAGTCATGGCCTTAAGTGACAAAAATAAAATGAAGATTCTTTCGCGGCTTTTAAAGACACTATTGAAAACATGGTTCTGTAAGCTCCAAGGGACGGGGCGGCCTCCACTGACAAGTCACAATGAAGCAATCGTCTCTGCTCCTGGGGGAAGGGGTGGGATTCTGATGCTAGCATTTTAGATTCTGGAATGGGAGCGTCATGGTGAGAAGGATACTTTGAAAGAAGCAGTAATACTCAGTTTACAAGGAGACAGTGGCACTAACCGATACCCCAGTCACTCAAGGGTGTGCTTCTGTTCCCTACACAACCCAAGCCGGAGAATGAGAGACTGGAGGACGCAGGTCTGACAGGAGTAGCCAAAAACACTGTAGGAAGAACCGCATCACCTTCCCAGCAGAGGTACAGAATTGCTCCTTTAGCTGTAGGGGATACAGCCCTGGGGATGTCTGGAACTGCGAACAGTACTCAGGCATGCACACACTGTGTTTGTTCCCATGTACCGTACAACACTGCCATGCACTAGCAGAGCTCATCTGGTGTTTCATGTTCTGTGCCCTGGGAACCCCTTGATCACTGCCCCATGTGCTTTGGCGCCATCATTAACCAAAATAGGAACCACGGAGTCAATTCAATTATGTCGCTAAGTGTCCAGTGAACAGAGAATACACAAAGTGTGTCTACGCCGAGTGAAGACACGGTATTTGCTCAGGTATTCCAGAGCATGATGGCACACGGTTTTATTGTGCTGCTCACATAGCATCCAACTAAGACTCTGGGGTTGTCTATTTTATGGAATTTCCCACTTAATATTTGTAAACCATGGTTGACCCCCACACAATCACAACAATGAAAGGCAAAAACACGGATAACAGGGCTGCACATTCTGATTAAAAAAAAAAAAAGCAACCAATGGTCGAGAATAAAAATTAATGTCCAACCATACCTAATTAAAAAGTACCATCACTATAGAAAAAAAAAGTGAAATGTTATTTTTATTAAAAATAGTTTAATTTCCAAATTTTTGACTAGTCAATGTTTAATAGGATGATGCACATTAGTTTTCAGAATGTCAGCTTGTTCTTCCGGCTGTCTCTGAGCATGTGAGATATTAGACATTACTCAGCTGGCACTTTTAATAATATCACTAATGTTTCACTTGCAACATATCCAGTTCAACAGCTAGAAGAAGTCTTATGCCCGGAATGTACTGATGTCTTTCAACTTCACAGAGTGAAAATAGTTAACAAATGATATGAGCCGGGCGGTGGTGGCACACGCCTTTAATCCCAGCACTCGGGAGGCAGAGCCAGGCGGATCTCTATGAGTTCGAGGCCAGCCTGGGCTACCAAGTGAGTTCCAGGAAAGGCGCAAAGCTACACAGAGAAACCCTGTCTCAAAAAAACAAAAACAAAAACAAAAACAAAACACAAACAAAAAAAACAAATGATAGCGATCATCCCAGGAACTTCGTATAGTCTCTGCATTCCAGTCTGGGGTGATGTGACAAGAGCCATGAGCTAGGTGGCTTCCCACTGCCCAGTCTGAAGCTTAGGAGTCTGAAGTCACTGTCTGGTCACGCTCCCTTTGAACCACGCATGGTTAGACAAACCCCTGTCTCCTTAGCTTTGGGTCGTCATTGTCAATCTTGGCACCCTTCCATTTACAGTTCCAGCTCTCCAATCTCTGCCTATATAATCACGCTGTTCTTGCTGGTGTGTATTTCAGTGTCATCTTAGAACGACATTGGTCATATTAGGTTCGTATTAATATGACATTAGTATTAATGTAGTGTTAGTCAGACTGAGAGCCTACCCTATCATTGCATGGCCTCCATTGACTGTATCTGCAAATACATTTTTTTCAAATAAGATCACCCCCTTGGGAGTTTGGGGGGTTCAGATCTTTGGGCTCAGATTCAACCTCTAACAGTCTCCTGAGCACTCATTAAAGCATTTTAATGTAGTTCTGTAGTGTGATGTGGATGAATGTGTTCCAAGTCCCTCACCTTGCTCCTCTCTGCCACTTTCTTTTTAAGTCCTTACAATGGCTAGATCTCAATGCTAACTTATCATGAATGCCACTCTAGTTGATTTAGGAGATTTTCCTTTCTATTTGAGGTTTACAATCCTGTCACCTCCAGTCAAGATCAATGAATAGGGAAGATGTTCAACTCTCTGCTTGAAATACCCTAAGCATGGAGTAAAACATGAAATATCAGAGACACTGAGTATGCAAGAACAAAGGGCAATCACCCTTTCAGAAAAAAACAGACTGGAGATCTACATGATCCATTTGACTACTGCAGAGATATCCTAAGGTGTGATGCAGAGAATAAACCAGGATGGCCAAGGACTCACTGAGTCAGAGACCAGGACTAAGAGCTCTAGAGATCCTCTCCTAAGAGGCACATGGACTTCAGATAGACCTTCTTATTTATATATTTGAGATCTCATAGTAATTGTATCGATCCATAAATAGGTATTCTTACCATCATATTGAATTATTAGCATGCCTTGAATGGATAGTTTCACATTTATACTTCAATAGAATTCCAAAACATGAGGGTTTTATTTTCTTTGGAAAAGTTATACTTAAAACACCTATATCAGAAAGAAAGGATCTAGATCCTAACAACTACATTAATAACATAATCTGCTTATAGTATACTATGTGGCTGATTCGGTATTAAGGAAACTCACTCAAGTTCATGAGTATCGATCACACACACAAGTCCAGGGATGCCAGAAATGGCCTTGGACTCTTGCATATTTGAACTTCCAGTGGCTGAAATCAAAACCTAATTGGAAGAACTGAGCCGAATACCAAGACGAAGGGCAAAGTTCTCATCTTTCAGAGCTAGAAAAAAGTAGATATAATTAAAACTGAAAAGGAAAGAAATAAAAATATACACATTTCTTTTAGAATTATGGAGGTAACAATCCCAAAAAAGAAAGAGAAAAAAATTAAGAAAACCAAAGAAGGAAACTTCCAGAAGGGAAAATCCATTTGCTTCTTGTTCAGCACACCAGCGTTTAGAGTTTTGTGTCTGTGGATATTGTCACAGGAGTCAACATAAAGGACCTGGTGCGACAAATTCCTGAATGGCTCCCGGGCTACTTTTTATACATGTACCTATATAAAAAAAAAGAAAGAAAGAAAGAAAGAAAGAAAGAAAGAAAGAAAGAAAGAAAGAAAGAAAGAAAGAAAGAAAGAAAGAAACAAGTTCAGCCAATCAGAATGAAGCCACAGCTACTAACTAGGGACTTTCCAGCAGACTTGACTGAAAAGGGACACTTATAACCGCAGTAGCGAGACACACTTTCCCTGTCCATGCTTCAATGTTATCTATGTGGTCCATGATGGGGCCTCAAAGAACCTCCTGCTTGAAGCCGCCTGACCTAAGAATCACTGTTTGCTAAAAAACAAACAAACAACTCCTTAAATTTTCCTTGTGCCTCAGATCACTTTTTAACAATTTGCTTTTTAATCATACTTTTCAAAGTAGGGATTTTGAAACATTCGTGAGAAAACGATGTGAATACTAGACGGATACCGAGTTGATCCCCACAAAGGATGAGCATTTATCTGTTCGTGCTTTCTTTTTTTTCCCCACAATTCATTTTATAAAGATCCCACATTGGGTGTATCATCAGAAAGAAAAACAACATTCTGAAGACAGGCTCTTTTCTCTGGCTGAGATATGTCATTTCTAGAGCCTCGTTCCCACACAGAAGACAGACCTTTCTGAATTTTCTACTTCCTCCTGGCATCTGTGGTCTGTGTGTATGCCACACCATAACCACGAAGTCCTTGACAGCTGAGCTCGTCCACAGCAGCGTGACTAGGGCCTCTCCACTCAATGGCCTGCGCCACCAAACTGCATCAGGGCTCATTAACTTGCACCAGTAAAAGGAATTCTTAGTCCAAATATATGTGGGTCAAAATTCTCTCCAAAATTCTTGATTTCTGTCTATTGAAAAATCAACAAAAACTCACTTTCTTTTTGCAGTATTGAGGGTCAAACCCAAGGATTTGTATGGGGGAGGGAAAGGTAACGCTGCTGTATCCCTATTCCACAGTATCCCTGATATAACCTAGCCTAAGATGCCAAGTACCTCAAGTAAGTATCTAATTACCCAAACAAACTGGTTCTTCTCAGACCTTACATTTTCTACAAGAAAAACATAAACTTTATCCTGGGGAGCTCGGGGGTGCTGGAGGGCGGCAGGGGATGTGACCATCTGCAAGGGTAGAGACGTCTGTATCCATGGGAACCGTGAGCTCTGCCCACGCAGGCTCAGCACAGCAGCTACACAGACATCTGGGTACCACTGAAGAGTCACACCACACCTGGATATTTGCCTTTACGCTTTAAAATCTGTGCAAGCAATGTTTTTCTGCCTTGTTTGAGCCACGGTTGTTTCCTACCACGGAAGAAATGCAAAGCGCTCCTAAGAGACATGCAATAAAAGTCTCGCTTCATCCTCTCTGTGGGAGACCATCGCTGCTCACAAGGTACATGGTATCAATATCTTTACAGAGGAGGAAACTGAGGCACAGATATTAAGCTGCTTGTCTATTAAGAGCGAGGACCAATGGGACAAGGGTGGTCAAAAGCCCAGCACTGGTCTGGGAGCAGAGTTTTCAGAGTTACAAGACTGGGACCCCGAAAAGGCCCAAAGCAGCAGATTGACAAACTCTTTTGTCTCTACCGCCCGTAGGGTCCAATATTATTTCAGAATAGAAGAAGCGCTTCAAAACACACTCATGTGAGCAACATGGGGTTCTAACCCATACATCCTATATGTAAAGTAAAAATAATAATAACAACAAAAGAGCAGTTTCCAGAGGCCAGGACTGGGTGGAAAGTGGTTTCCCCTCCCTGCTTGAAGATATGGTCATTCTCCTCTTTTACTGAGTATAATGAAGACAGTGGGAATTTTATTTGACAAGTGCTAATTTTGAAACTGCCACGCATCGCTGCATTGGCTGAGCCAATCAACGTCGCACTCAAGAGCCCTGCAGGGTGGATCCAGCCAGGCTGCGGCTGACCTGGAGACTTCATGCACAGCGGTTCCACAGCCTGGCTCCCCATGTCCTTGTTTATGAAGAGAGATGGAAGTTGGTAACAACCCTAAGGTCTTTCCCTATCTGTCAGCGCCTCCAGGTACGAGCATGGGATCTCCAAAGAAGAGGTCGAAGGCATATTCTGAAAGTCTCTTCTGTAAAGCTCTGTGGGAGGACGTCTTTGTTGGGTCTCTTTGCTACACTCACACCACCACCACCCCAACACACACATACACAAAACAGCTCATGATTAATAGCGGCTCTTGATTTTTAGGAGCTGTTTAAATAGGATTTTACCATAATACTGTTTACTATGAGGCCTAAGAAAATTGGCGGGATTAGCGTTACGGCCCTAATAATTTGCCTTTATAGATCTAACCTGAAATAACAGACACAAAGGAAAAATAAAATTAGCAGTTTCCTGGATAAATGAGGGTATTCAATCCTGCAGTAAGGCGGGAGCCATGGTTTGAAGGAGACACACCAGGGAAATGGTTAAGGTTCTGGGTCTCTAGTTAGGGGATTGGTGGAGGTCTGACCCTGGCACCCACCTTTCCTCTCTGCTGCTGCACTTATTTCTTGGGGTGTCAAGTGTCACCGTGACTACTGCTTTTCTTAATGAACAATCTCTCCTATATGAAGTTTTGCCAGGACCCAGAAATAAGCAAAGTTAATAAAGAATAAAATCCTCTCCAGAGCCCAAAGAGCGATACTGAATGTGGACCTGTCCTGCGTCCTGAACAATCTGCCTCATTCATCCGAGAGCCTCTGTTGGGCATGGGGCTGTGTGTGTAGAGAATGAAGATGGGGGAGCTGGAGGAGCTGGGCTGCCCCAGCCAGTGAGGAACTGACAGCGGGGTTCCCTTTCCTTCAGTTTCCAGAAGAAGGGTATTTGCAACCGTCCTGCTACATTTGTGTGTCGGCCCCTGTCCTTCCTTCTTCTGTGCCTGAGCATCCCGAGCGGCCATCCTACGTCTCTTTGTCGTTACCATTCAACAACATCCTTCAGCATCTTCAGAGTTGCCGGAAAAAAAAAAAAAAAATGGAAGACACGCCCCACCGACAATGTCCAAACGATGGAGAAGAGGGTTGTGTTTGCTCAGGCATAGCAAAGATGGTACCCGCAAGTCTTCATGAAAGTACTCTTCCTGGAAGAGGAAGCTGCAGTGTAGGTGGTAACAGAGGCCCCAACCTATGAGCATCAACCCTCCCTGGGGATGACGACGGAGAACAGCAGGACCAGTTAAACCCAAGCTGTGGACTACATTGTTGTCACTGAAGGTCTAAACACATCCTTGCCCATCACTTCCCTATCCTCACACAAACCTGCAGGATGCTCTCCACCTGGACCCGGCCCGCAATGGGCTCCCTACGCCAACCTTCCACGGGAAACAGCTGGTTGACAGTCACAGCAATACCAGTGCTGGTTTTTGTTTGTTTATTTTGTTTTGTTTTTGTTTGTTTGGTTGGTTGGTTTGGTTTTTCGAGACAGGGTTTCTCTCTGTAGTTTTGGTTCCTGTCCTGGATCTCGCTCTGTAGCCCAGGTTGGCCTCGAACTCACAGAGATCCGCTTGCCTCTGCCTCCCTGGGAGTGCTGGGATTAAAGGCGTGCGCCACCACCGCCCGGCTTGTTTTGTTTTTTAAACACTCATTTAGCGCAGCTAGCCTGAGAATTTTGAATTCCATGACCCTGCCGAGGCTATTCTTCAGTTTGTGACCCAGTCAACGTCAGGCAAGACTTGACAGAGCCAACTGTATGAGACGATCGGCAGTCAGTTCAACAGTGATTCGAGGGGCAGAGTGGGAGGTTTGCAGTGGGAACAAACCTCATCCTGCTGCAGCTGTCGGAGCCAAAGGGTCGAGATCAAGCTACTGCAGGGCGAGGTCCCTCTGGAGCTCTAAGGGTTAATGAACCCTTGTTTCCTCTTGTGTCTGTGGCTCATTGGGGGGATCCTGGCCTGGGGTGGTAGTATTGTTCCTGTTTCCTCTCCGAGTCAGACCCTCTCCCTCCCCCTTGGCCTCTCCCCTTTCTAGCTGGGGATATTCCTGTAAGGACATTTGCCGTTCTGTTTCACCTAAGATGAGCTCATTTGGGGGCTCCCTAACTCATTAAATAGGCAAAGACCCTTTAACCAAATTAGGTCACATTTACAGGCTCCAAATGGACTTTTTTTTTTTTGAGAGGGGAGTCTATTTAGATTTCTGTTGCTAGACAAAACCCCAATGCAAGACAACTTCTGAAAGAAAAGACTTGTTCGGTTTACACATCCCGACCACCATGCACATGGCAGAATCCTGGAGGAGATGCCACAGAGGAACCACTGCTTCCTTGATTTCTCCCCATAGCTTGTGAAACCTGCTCTCTTATACAGCCCAGCACCACCTGTCCAGGGCTGACGCCTCACACAGTGGCTGCCCCCCCCCCATCACATCAGTCATTAATCAAGAAAACGACCACGGACCCCAATCTGAGGCAACCCTCAGTGGAGGTTCCCTCTCCCACTCCAGTGGCTGTCCAGTTTGACAGAAACCTAACCAGCACAAAGGGGGAATCACTCATCCACTATAGTATGCTTTATGTTAAACTGGACCTTAGCCATTTCAGAAAGCCTTACACAGGGCAGGTACCCACACTGGGTATCAGCCGAAGTCTCCCCTCTCTCGGGAGCACAGCTGTGATCCCCTAGACTCAGTTCTGGGCCCCAGGGAAGTCCAACCCCTTTGAGAGCTTGTGCAGAATTCCAGAGTGAGCTCAGAAAGGCGACAGCAGCCCTGTGCCAGCTCAGCTCACCTGGCGTTTCACCGTGCGCTCGGTGTCTCATCTTTCTGAGCCACAAACAGAACCTGACCTGTTTGGTTAAAGATGACTGCCCACCCAAGGGTCACACCAAAGCAGTGTCGCAGAATAAGCAGTAACATAAAGGTGAAACGTAGGAGGCAAATCCACTTAAATTAAACCCCTCGGTGTCATTCCCAGGTGAGTTAACCCTCGTCTTCCTGCGCCTCCCTGTCCCTTTATTTTTTCGAACAAATCCATTACCTAGTTTCTTTCCTCTCTCCCCAAGCCCTGTTCTTAGGGCTCACTTTTTACCCTGTAATTTCATTAAAGCAGCTTCCTTTCCAACGTGTTTCTCGGATTCAGAAGGATGCTGGTGTGAAGCTGTGGAGACCCGACTCTCTCATCTTAGCAGGAATCATTTACCAGACTAACAAGGGATCGCGTGCGTGACCCTCCTGCATAGTGTCTGTTACTTCAGATCATCAGAATGACGAAGCAGAGCATGGAAAGGCAATGGCTGTCCAAAATGCGGGTGAACTATACTGCAGAGAAGGCTAGCTAACGGAGCCTGGGAGGGCATGGGCGTCAGTTCTGCTGAGGCGTCTGCTCGGAGATAAGACGATGGGGTTAAACACGGCTTGGGGAGCAAACACCTGAGCGTAACAGAAAGAACGTTTGAAAAGATGCAGGTCTGAAACAAGAGGAATTTGTAAGAGTGCCACTCCACTCTGAGTTCAACCGTGACTCAGGCCACAGGTCTCAATGGAACTCCAGGCTGAGTCAAAATGGAAGGTGGAATGGCAGACTTCAAGGACCAACCAGACTTCAAGGATTAACCAGACTCCAAGGACCAACCAGACTCCAAGGACCAACCAGACTCCAAGGACCAACCTGACTCCAAGGACCAACCAGACTCCAAGGACCAATCTACTTGAGATGTTCATTTCCAGAAAAATGTTTAGTTGCAGAAATAGAAGTTAGGAACAGGGTAAATTACACAGACTATTAGGCTTCCCAGCCCACTCATTAACATGGTAACCATATCTTGAAGGAATTTCCAGTTTGCCAAACCAATTATGTAAGATGGAGGAAGGGCTTAAAAAGAGAATTACGAGCTACCAGGTCCTCCGTCAGACAAGATCCCCAGAAGTCACGTGCTATAGCTCCTTATTATTAGATAAAGCCCGCAGTTACATCACTTCCTGACGAGGAGAAGCAATTACGCTTTTAAAAGTCTTGAGGGTGAAGGTGGAGGTGGGGGATCCATAGTTACCTCAGGCCTAACAATTCTCATGCTGAAATCCGACTTAATGCGATCCATCCTCTGCTTCTGCCTCTGAGGACTGTGTTCTGTCAGGGAGAAATGCTGATGTTTGTAGTTACAAAAAAAACAAAAACAAAAACAACAACAACAAAAAAAACAAAACAAGAAAGAATCCCTATGCCCGGGGATGGGGCCACAGTTTGATGGACGCAGGTGCACTGGGTCCTGGAATGCCACAGGGCAGGTACAGAAAGAGGGAGATTTCTGGACACGGAATACAGAAGTCCCCAGGACAAATGCTCGAATGAAAAGGATCTGTTGAGGAAGATCAGAAGTAACAGCCGATGCTCATCTCTAGGAGATGACGCTCCAACCATGGAATGCGGAGTAAATCAATAGGGAAGAGGTCTCCCACCCACCCACCCCCCAAAAAAAAAACGAATTGGGAAAGTGATCAACCACCACCCTTCTCTGTGTTGCTTAAGCATTTTTTTTAAATGGCAATTTGGTGCTATTTAGTAATTAGCAATAACCTTTTCATTCATAACATTAGCGTGACTTCAATATCATTCATACATTGAGTTGAAGTGGGGGGTGGGAAAAGGAGAGGGAGATACTTGACACAATTCGCAAAGTAATGCAGTACTGGGCAACATAGTATCAGTGTCAGATAAGGGACACAGACCACTCTTGGAAGGACAAAGCGTTGCCCTCTGAAGGCAGCTTTTTAGGGAAGATGGTGTTTTGTAGGAACTCAGGGAGGGTATGAATGTCAGATATTAGGACTGGGGAAATCACAAGCTGAAGAATGGTCTGAAGGAGGGGGGGGCGCTAAAGTATGGGAAGGACTGAGACAAGAGCTGCTTAATTTGACAGGCAATTGCGAGCCTTAGAAAGTGTGTGGGCAGGGCAATGCTACAGCTCCGGATGTCGCCCAGGAAGTGATTTAGCCACAGCGTTACCTTAGACTGGACACGGGCTGGGACAGCTCCGAGCAGGAGAACCGACCTAGAAGGGTTGGACCAGGCAAAGAAGGAGAAGAGATGCCTGAACTAAACGATATAGGGATTTAGGTAAGGGAGCTGGCAGAATCAAAGAGGATGCCAAGGCATGAAGCCCAAAAGAGCATCACTGCAAATTTAAATGTGAAATACTTAGAAACATGTCTCCTAAATGAAGCTGCTATATCTAGAAAAGCGAAGAGATGGCAGTTCAAAACTATAGCATGCCATGGGGTTGGGAACTGTGATGTCACTGGGGAAAGAGAAGACCCGCAGGACCGTGACAGGGGAGGTCCCCCAGCTCTGCAGGCCTGCTGTTCTGTCCCCAGGCCAGTGCCACCACCAAGCTGTCACTCACACGTGATGAGGCAGGATTTAAAATGGAGCAGGAGCATCTAGAAACCTTTAGACCAATGAAACAGAACAGATTTATGCTCATAGAGAGCAAGATAAACTTTTACGTCGCGCTTACATATTTGTGTGTCTTTTTAATCTCACTTCCCTAGTCATTTATTTTTTAAAAGTTTCCAAAAGTTACAGTGGATGAAAGGGAATGAAAAGGATCTTTTCCTTTTCCAAAAATGTTCAGGAAAGCATCATTGTGGGTTTTGTTTCACGCTTCAAAGTTTCAAGGTTTTTTTTGTTCTGTTTTGTTTTGTTTTTTAACTGGTTATTTTATTTTATCCAAGAAATATGTCTTCATATGAACGGTGCAAGCCTGATTCTCCAACTTTACATAGGTAAGATTTTATATTTAACTTATACCTAAGTCACATCAACATGGACAGGGTAGAGAGTGTGTCTGGAAAGATGAGTTTCTGCCCCTGGGTCATGGGATCTTGGGAGCCCATCAACATTGCAGGTATAAGCTGAAACTGCTTTTCAGGAGATAGAGTAGCCAGCGTGGTGTGTAAAACACAAACCCTGTAGTGGCTGTAATTCTCAGAAACAAAGTCACAGTACCGTTTGATGGGCGAGGGGCAGAAAGCTCCCAAGATTTTTATGTTAACTTTTGGATTTCAAATAAATTTCAGATGAATCCATCTCAACTTGATTTGATCACTACTCTGATCAATTATTAACAATTATGGGCATTGTAGGCAGGATATTTAGAGATTATCAATATTTTCTCATATATCCCCTTGTCAGAAAAATCTTCCTTCACAGTTGATATTTATACTAAAATTTTATCGGTAAGCCCCATTACTCTACTTATTCTTACTCTGAGCCTCACAAGTATGGATGGGACAACATCATCAGAGGCTGTGGGATAGTGTTTTCAGCATCCAGAATAGCTGGGTCCTGAGGATGCAGAATTCTGAAGTTCATGTTCTACTTACACTCAGACTTTGGGACATCCAGAAGGTAGTATTTGCCAAAGGATTCGGTAAAAGAATCTGACACAAGAGGCTGAAGAGAAATGAATGTGAACTGCCTGGGAAACCTGCTGAAAGCATTTCCCAAACCCTGACAGACCCACAGAGACATAAAGGGAGCCAGTGCTCCAGTTCAACGTGGTCATTTCTTCAGGAACTGATCACAACAACGTAGCCTCACGTGGAGGCTACAGAAGGCTAGAATGTTCTTAAGTTCCTTTAATAGTTCAATGACCAAAACTAGCTTCCCAAACTGATAATGCCTGGGAGAAATCAGCTCTAAACATGAGATTATCCTACAGTACAGAACTCTACAAAAGGCTCGCTCTTTACAGGACAATGGACAGTTTGGCCAAAGGACACAATTCGCATTTTGACTACTCAGTTGACAAAACTCTGGGGAAGACGTGAAAGACCCTTCCCATGTCACATCTCTAACCCTGCCCTTTGGTCCCAGAGCACCGTTAGTGAAAGACACTAAATGTTCAACTCGATGAGATTCGCCATCCATAGAAATATTTTACAGAGTAAACTGTTGCTCTGATTTATATAACGGTGAACAGCACTCCTTGTTTTAAGGTGCACATAACTAATTAAATTTTATAGCTCGCATTCGTATAGGATCCTATTTCACACTTCCTTGATTTTTCCCTAGGCATATCTTTAGTGGTGGGCAGGAAGAATGCGCACCTGCCCTTCAGGTGAGAAATTGCTTTCACAGAGATTGGCACAGCCTTTCCACATGTGGTACCGACGCTTGAGCACCTAGTGGACACCGGTTATGTTTTCCTGCTGTGCTGGATGCATTGGAAGGCAGAGGTCTTTTCTGGCAGAGTTGTGGCTCTCTCGTTACGACTAGCATACCACCAGGCAGAGAGAGGACACTCGATGAATAGCTCCTGAATATTTATGAATGAACAAAGCAGACCCCCGAATAGCTCCTACCTACTCCGCTCTTAAACGGAGAGGTACCGGCATGGATAAATCTGTCATGTGTTTGTGGACACTTGCCCTTGTCAGCCTTCCCTTTCACAGCCCTGAATTCATTCAGAACGCTTCCAAGGTCTCCTTCCCAGCAAAGCCTTTAGAATGGCCCATGCCAACCCAATTAGCTTTGCAGCTGTTGAGAAGTGAATGGGACAGAAAACATTTTCATAGGTCTGCCAGGCCCAGAGTTAACTGCCTTTTAAAGGGGGCTTTCTGATAAGCAAAGCTTCCCCTGCCCTGGGGCACTTCAACATTTATCTGTAAATATTTAACAGCAATAAAGAGCATGCAGGTGAGTGGGCTCATCCTTCAGATCTTTATGGGGTAAAGTGACCGTCCGCTGCTCACTTAAAAACATTCCTGGGCTTGTCAGCCCTCAGGTTTCCAGTCTCCTCGGACCATTTAGTGCTTTAGTCAGCCTTAAGCAAACACCTCTTTGCACTCTGACCTCCGGCTCGCTCTTCCAGAATGCTTGGGGGATACCTGACTTGCTGGCTTGCTCTAGGGCTCACAGATGTGGAGGCCAACCTTGACTTTCTAAGAGAAGAACGCTGTCCAAACACTCTTAGGAGCCCTGCCCTTGAAGGTGTAGGGAACAGTGTGATCCTTGCTCTGATTCAGTCCGTTTAGCTGGAGTCACAGGAAGGGGACCAGAAGATACCCTCCTCACGGTCCCACTTGTGCTGATTTTGACAGGAAGAACTTGACGAGTCATTTAATGTCAGTGATGGGACTGCTAAGACCAGTTCCTCTCTGTCCATTGACTGAGCTGCCCATCACCGAGTTCTGAGGACCAATCAATCAAACCCAATTTACGGCCAGTTCAAGTAGCTCGTTGGCTCATTGGAATGGTTGCCTGATGGCATGGGTTAATTCAGTCCAGAGCGGTCATCCCAGTGGGGATGGCGTCTTGTTCCTTGTGTACCACGGCAAACTGAGTACAGAGAGTGGGCCTGGGAAATCAGAGCAGACTGGCTGGGGGCTTTGGCTGCCCGCTGGGTGAAATCTGGTGTCTGAAGGGTCGTAGGCAGGCTCCGTTTCCAAGATCACTTGGTTCTGTGTCCCCTTCTTGCCCAAGGACAGTGAGATGGTGAAAAACCCACACTCCCCCAGAAGCTAGTTCCTCTCCCCTGACACTTGCAACGTGTGACCTCGAGTGACCCATCTAGCTTCTGACAGCCTTCAATCTCTGATACGGACCTAATCCTACCTGCCATAAAGGTGGATCCTGTTCGGTGGGTTAGTGGGTTAATGCCTATAAGGACTGCTTCAGGGAACAACACGTTAGCCTTTGAATTGCTGTTACCCCACAGACAGGAACTGCGGGCAGCAGCCTTCATGACCAGCGTCCCCCAGGCCCTTGGATGCTCTTACTTCTGAAGTGATACATCTCCCAGTGAAGATGTTTCCATTTGTCAATTAAAAATGTGTTGTTGTTTTTTTTTTTTTCCTTCTGGCATGTTCCAAGCACAGATACCACACTAGATAGAAGCAATGTCAACAGGAAGCCTGTCTATTGGAAGCATCCTCTTTGAAAACGCTCATATCGGCTCCAAGATGGGCAGAGCTGCTCTTGTTGTTTGAAACAAGCCGTCTGTTGGCCAGGCAAAATAGACCGGAAAAAGTTTTAGCGTGGCAAGCTAAGAGCCACCGTGCCTTCCGGAGGCAGAGGTGCTTCCTGGGCTCACACCCTGGACGATCTCACCGGGTCCTGCACTTGACCCCATGCTCTGATATTATCATCACAAACGTCTTAATTTTGAACGACGGAGCCTACGTATTCCTTCCCAGTAACCCCTGCAAAACATTTAGCTGGCCCCACCTAACTCCCAGCTACCGCTGGAGTTCGAGTAGTTCATATTCTACTAACACTCCCCGTTATGATACGCCCCTAGTGCACACACACAATCCTGGCTCCCACCCTCAGCATCACACGAACGAGGTGTGCTTGCACACACCCACCCCCCTAGCCCTGAGACAGAAGTAAGAAGCTCAAGGTCATCCTCAGGCACACAGCAAGTGTGAAGCCAGCCTGCACTAGGTGGGACCCTGGCTCAAAAGAATAAAAATAAAGTAAAAGGGATTCCAGCAGTGTCTCTACCCCACTGCTTCCTGGGATTCTTGGGGATTCTTTAGGGGCCACGGGAAGCTGGTGGGCACAAGGCAGTCGTCTCCTTCACCTGGCTTCATTAGCACTAGCTGATGGGTTTTGGGAAAACACAAACATGCTTTCCCAAAGCCCCTCAGAGCCCTACAAGTTTCGCAATATTTCCGCAAGCACTGAAATAACACTTTGGATCTCTCGCCCACCCCAGCTTTTTCTAGTTCATGCCTGGTCCCGAGGCTGTTGATGTCCCGTATTGTTTTTCTACAGCATGAGATAAAAACCAGTATTTTAGTTGTTTGAATTTACTGGGTGATTAGTCTAGGCACGATAAGAGGAAAAGCACTAGGAGCATTATTTTATTTGAAAGCCAGAAGCACATAATGTTTATTAATAAAGAGCCTGGTTTACATAGATTTTATTATTATTGAGCATAAAATGGTTTATATTACAAGCAAGGGTGAAATTACTAACTAATTAGCCCATGAAGATCATGTTTAATGGAATATATAAATCTAGGGTGTTGCTTTTTCTTTTCCCAACCTTACGGATCTTACTCATTAAACATGCACATATGCCTTTATGCTGAACAGGGGATTGTGGAACACAGCTCAAGGTCAGATGAGCGATTGTGTGCTTGCCGAAGTCCAGAATCTCAGGGCTTTAAAATCCCTTCGCTGTGCGGGAAGTCAGACACACTCCAGGCACAGCTGCTCCCGTGTGAGGCTGAAGTCAAGTCCAAGTGACTGAGAAAAGGAAAAGGAAGTATCTGCTAAACACATCCCCTCTGCCTTCCCCTCCCCTCCCCTCCGCCCTGCCCTCCCCTTCCCCCTGCTCTCCCTCCCCTCCCTTTACCCTCCCCTCTCCTCTCCCCTCTCCTCCCTTTACCCTCCCCTTCCCCCCTCTGCCCTGCCCTCCCCTCCCTTTACCCTTCCCTCTCCTCTGCCCTCCCCTCCTGCTTAAGGTCCACTTCTCTACTCCAAGAGAACTCAGTTTCCAGTAACATGAAGGATGGCGCGGCCTTTGTCAGCCAGTCATGTCCAGATTTCAGTTAAAATTTTGTAAGAGCATCATAACAATGTTTCCCTCGCCGCAAGAAACTGCGGTTCACACGAAGCACAGGGTGTGTGTGGGGGAAGCCACTGGGAATATGTCCTGGAAGGAAAAAAAAATCCCCAAGTTTAGAAAAATAGGGAGTCCTCAACATTTATTCATTCCCCAGTGAATAAAGTGGGGGCTGTCTATCCGAGGAGGATTCCAGGCTTCAGCAGCGCCCGCCCTGGGACTCTACCCGCTTGGGGAAGGTAACTGCCCGCCTCCAGGTGGCTCGGAGGCCAGGCGGTGACTTCCTCTCCTTCCCGTTTGCAGTGGGCTGATGCTTTCTACCGGGGCCCTGAAGCTGTCAAGATGCTTGCAACCCCCACCCGGCGCCCCCGGAATCTTGACCATATTAGGCTCAGTATGTCTGCTCCCCGGTTGTTCAAAGCGGACTGACCCGTGTGCCCCAGGTCTGGGCTTTTTGTTCACACACCACGGTGGAGACTGACTGCCCCACTCCCACCCTAGCCAGAGTGAAGAGGCCTCGGCCACCGGCTGGTCTTCCGCGAACTGGAGTTCTTTCATCTGTCCTTCGGGGTGACGACCAGAATCGAGATCAAACAGAAACGGTCCTCCCAGGTTAGCTGCTCTGATAACCCCGGGCTGGTCCACCCGGTCCCGGGGTGACCATCCCGACAGCCCTAAGCGATTACAGCGTCATCCACGAGGAAGATAACGCCGCCTGCTGCCTTAACGTCCCTGCCATTCGGTTTTATGGGAGTGCTTTTGTTTTAATGTCACAAATCAATGCAAATCTAGACATACCAGGCCGTAAGATTTGTATTCAGGAAATCTGTGTTTGAAAGACTCCGGTGTTTGCTCTGGGGGCCTCGCTCGCTGGCTCTTGGACACCAAGGGTGTTTGGCCGCTCTGGGAAAGCTTTGCCTGCCTGCCGGGCTCACGTTATTTAAAGATGAACACTGCCCCCTGCTGTCCACAGGGCGCTTTACCGCCAGACGAACTTAGCTGGAAGATGGAAAATCAACCACCTTTGTTAACAAGGGGATGTGGGTCGGGGAGGACGGGTAATTTTATTTTATTTTTTTAAACTTGGTTGTCAGTTCAGAAAAATTATGGCTGCAAAGAATTACAACTGCAAGGCAAGACAAACCGTTTTATTTTATCGTTGCTGTTAAGTCACTTTGATGAGCCAATACCAAAGGCAAAACTCCGTTTTAATGAAAGGCCGAGAGAAAACCTCCCAGGTGCCCTAGGGGCTCTGATGAGCAAGATGCAGAGAAGGGGAAATACTGTGAAAGGTTTTGACAGGTTAGGGTTTGGCTGTAGTCAGGAACAGCACCTAAAGACAGAGTGAAAACCGGAGCCAGACATGAACTGCCAGACACCTCCCACCAGCCACCAAGTCACCCATCCAGGGACTGTCTCCTGGACCCTTAGTCTGAGCACCACTGGGGGTTTCCAAGCCAAGGAAGCTCAGATGTTCTAAGAGAACCCCACAAGGGCCCTCCGTGAGATACTACCCCACCATGCCCATTTCCCTTTGGAAACCAAGGATTCCCTGCTTACCTTCCAATTTTGTCTGTAGCTGAGCATCCAGGAAGCCTCCTCAGCCAAATCTGGGAGGAGGTACCTAAGTGAATCCTGAAAATTACCACTCATGATTCTCCTGGCAGTGGGGAGGGGACAGTCCTGAGGAGGTCAAGGGAGTAGAGTCTCAAAATTCCAGCGCTGCACATGCGCACTGAGCCAAAACCTTTCCATGTTACCAGAAGGCAGGGTTCAGCTTCAGCAAACGGTTGGGCGAATGTCATGAGGTACCCACTGTGCCAGCTTCTCAGGTCACCTTTCTGTTCTTTATAGCGCAGAGTGCTTCTACAGCATCTGACCCACGTGCTTTTCTTTTAAAGACAAAATTTCCCATCTTCATAAGCTAGAAACGTTGGAATTTATAAGGAAATAACTGCCTTATGTTCAAGGAGTTAATGGTACAGCAGACTGTGCTCACCCCACCTTGTCTGCCCATGGGTTAACACAGGAGTCTCTTTCCATTCTCTCCCCTCCCATCTCCCTCAATCACCGAACTTTGAAGCCGGGCATGTGGGCACACGCCTGGGGACCCCAGGACTTGGTAGGCGATGAGTCTGAGCCAAGTCTGTTTTCCAAAGCCATTCACAGGGGAGAAAAGATAAAGGAGAGGAAGAGAAGGAGAGAGAGAGAGAGAGAGAGAGAGAGAGAGAGAGAGAGAGAGAGAGAGAGAGAGAAAGAGAGAGGAATGGGGAAGGGGGAGGGGAGAGGAAAGGAGGGAGAGAGGAAGAGAACGATGCTGACTAACCAAGTATGCCTTTTAAATATGCACCAATTTATTGATAAACTCCCTGTAGAAAGGAAGGCATCCAACCAATGCATTTAATTTTTTAACAGGAATTGCCTTTGCCCCCCTGTCTATCCGGGGTGTCACTGACAGGTCAATTGTGGTCTAAAAACACTGATGAGACTTGGAGAAATAAGCAGTCCCTGTGTTTCACACTGTGCGGCTGTGTGCTGTTCTGCCAGCCTGCTCTGTTCCACCTGGAGGAGCGGCTGGGCCTCGCTCCAGTATCCACGCTGTATAGCTCACCCTCTCATCAGCTATTCAGCAGCTCATCCGTGACTAGATAGGTTTGCCGTGGTATCCCGTGCTTTTGTTCCAATAACCTTTCCAGAGTAGCACAGCAGTGTGTCTCAACAACTCTGTCACTGTCCGCGTTTCTTCTTGTCATTCAGGGATTGCATCTTCTCATGTCACCACAAAGCAGGTCACACACAGAATGAAGTATACCAAGAGCTAGAGGGGGAGAAACCCCACTCACACGGCTTTCATGGCGGTATACTGCGATGGCTGCCCTTTTTTTTTTTTTTTATAGTAGTTAATGTTGTTAGTCTCCTACCATGCCTAGCTTATAAACTGAGTGTTACTATAAGCATGCATGTGTCAGAACTGGGCCTCTAACAATGGCAGAGTGTCCCAGACTGGATCTCCCATGGCTGAGGAGTGACTCCTGTAAGCTGTACGCCCTGAGTGGGTTATGTCAGAAACAGAGATGGTCACATCAGTGTCTTTCCACCATGTTGGAATTTATCGGCTAACCAATAAATTCACCAGCTCTATCAGTTTCCTTGTCTGTAATTTACCAATGTGGTCCCAATTTCCCTTGATAGCTGGCCACCGGCAAGTGCCAATTCTTTTATTCCAATCTTAATTACTAAAGTTAACTCCGATCACACGTTAACCCTCTGCAAGATTTACGAGCACCAGGGTTAAAAGCTGACAGAGAGTACTAAGGAGGCTGCAGGGTTCTGACAGAGGGAAGCCTGCTCAGAGGAAGTCTGCAGGGGACCATATGAGAAGTCCTCTGATCAGCCGGTGCCAGCTCTTCACACACACTTGTCAAAGGGAGGGTCAGTCTGGAGTGGACCGAGTGTCATGGGCAGGAGAAACTGTACCCGGGCCGTTGCCGAGAACAGGACAAGAGTCCTTGGCTCCAGCTCATTTCTGGACACGGCTAAGGACTTGGCCAGGTGACCGGTGAGCCTAGATGCTACACTTTGGTCCTGGGTACACCTTCTTTCACAGTCTCAGGTGAGGAGTCTCCATCTGGAGTGATTAATAGGCTCATATGCCACGTGTTTCTGATATGATTTGGTGTATTTTCAGGTGTCATGATTTATTGGCACAAATAAATTATTTATCAGTTTGTGCCTCCTGGTGTTGGCAGATGGTGGCTGTTTACGTGCACAAACAAGATGTAGAGTCATTGTTTTTTGGCACTTGCACTCAAAAGAGAGTAATTCGGGTCAGATTTGTTGCTTTAGAAAGTGGAGTCACGTTAGGCGAGGCCCAGCCTGAAAGCTGATATTCCTCTCCCCGTGGCGTGACATAGAACAGATGCCGTCCACCCCCTCTGCACCTCCGTCCTCAGAACTCACCTCGATGCCTGCTGCTTTCATGGGTCGGCACCAAGAGCATTTTGTTCTGAGATTCCCCTCCATTATTTCACTCCCTTCCCTTTCAAAGCCGTCCTACCAAAGCACTTTGATTTTTGTCTTCAATGCCTTGATATTAACAATGACAACCTCCATTGAGTGCTCACTGTGTGCTGTGAGCTATGGGAGGAGTGGTCTTCATGGACTAGCTCACTGACTACCAGGACGACTGGATGGTGCAAAAGACGCCATTATCTCCACCTCCTAGAAATGAGGCACAAACAAGTTAAGTTACTTGCTCAAGATCACACAGATATTGAGGCAGAGCTGGGATTTATACTCAAAGATTTTCTTGGTTCCTACATTATGAAATGCTCATGAGTCTATAAAAAAAAAACAGGAGAAACTTGAGTAGAAAGGTCACAGTTCACATTTTCCTCCAATACTCCAAGGCAGAGGAAGAATCCTTTATGGGGGCAATACAGGGTGAGCATAGAGACCCACAAGTGAGTCTCACAGAATCCAAATATCAGGATCTTGGTGGGAAATAAGAGAGCATTGTAAAGAAGATTGGAAGTGCTATTTGTTCCATGAAAATGAAGCAGCCTTCAGGGTTTACCTCCAGGGCCAGCTGGAGGCTGATCTCTGAGGCAACCCTTCTGCTGTCTGTCACCGGGAGTTAGGGGATGTCAACACCAGCTGCTTATAACAGTAGTGGGGTATGTAACACGTGGCGACAATAACCACAGTGACCTCCCCAAAGCCAGCGTGTATCTGTGCCCAACCCTGTGGTATGGGGGGGGGGGGCGGGGGGCGGGAATGAGGTGTAATGAGCCCCAAGGCTGCTGAAAGACACAGGAACAGAACTGATTTACATCCAGATCTGACCCCAAAGGCCCTCAGAAGATTCCAAGGAAACCAAGATCCTCTAGAAGCCTGCCAGACTCTTAACTGCCTTGTAAAATCGAGTACGCCCTTTCCAGGAAGGTTGGTTTGATCACCGTGAGATAGGATGCCTTGGTTTTCTCTCCCCCGGATAGGCACAGAGGACATAAGACACTGAACATTTATCATCCAATTAGTTCACTGAAGACCAAATGCAAACGTGAGGGTGGAGTGAGCCCTCCTGGCCACCAATTAGAAGCCAGGCCATCAGAAGGCTCCAGGTGCTTGTACAAAGTCAAGTGCGGTGTGGGACCTGGTGCTTCTCCTGCCTCTCACTGGCTTCAAGGCATTAAGCCAGCTTCAACTTCCCTGGTTTTACAAGGCCCTGCTAAGAAAATAAGAGTATAAGCCGGGCGGTGGTGGCGCACGCCTTTAATCCCAGCACTCGGGAGGCAGAGGCAGGCGGATCTCTGTGAGTTCGAGGCCAGCCTGGGCTACCAAGTGAGTCCCAGGAAAGGCGCAAAGCTACACAGAGAAACCCTGTCTCGAAAAAAACAAAAAGAAAAAAGAAAAAAGAAAAAGAAAATAAGAGTATAGATTTCCCAGGGTCCTTCTACCCCTGCATTTCTGGCATGATCCTTTCCATACTGAATGGGATAAAAATGCCTCCCAAGAACGCTGATGCGACCGGTAAATAATTCACGTTCTTCGGTGGTTTCCATATGAACTTGAGAGTCCAAGTGCAGCTATCACTTCTTTAAAAATAGCTGGATAGAAAAGTGGGCTGGCTCTCTTCCTACTCAACATGCCTGTTGCTAGGCTTTTCAACCACGTGTGTGTGTGTGTGTGTGTGTGTGTGTGTGTGTGTGTGTGCTCGCGCGCGCGCGCGCTGGAGATCAGAGACCAGTCCTCACACAAGAAGAGCCTCCATTTTTAATAACCGTAGTCACACTGGGAAAACTGTTGCCATGGCCTCAGACACCCCCTCCCCTCCCAATGCTGCCATGGTCACGTTAACCTGAGAATGTACCATGTAATCCCATCATGGCCTGAAATTTGTCCCCCAGAATTCATACATCAAAGCCCTAGCCCTCGTGGAGACGGGCGGAGCCTTTAGTGAGGTGGTCAATGTTAAATGAGGTTACAGGGTGAAGCCCACGCCAGCCCGTGAGCACTGAGATTTTACAATAAAAAGGAGAGAGACAGTGCCGTGGCTTTCACCCAGCCTCCCCTGACAGACAAGAACAGGTCACGCTGGAACACAGCCCGGAAGAGTCCCCAAGAGAAAGCAAGCCCGCCAACGTCTTGATCTTAGGCTGCCAGCGTCTAGAACGGAGAGCTAATGACTGTCTACTGCTGTGGCACCCAGTCTGTGGGCTTTCGTCATGGCAGTCAGGGAAGGTGTTAATACACACGCCACAGAGTCAGCATGGTGTTGGCTCCCAAGGTACTCCCACCCTTCTTCAGTTACCTCCATCTTTGAAGAGCCAAGGGGGAAGCTCTAAATACCCCTCACTTACCTCACTTCTTCAACAGGCCCACCATTTTAGACACAAAGGCTTGGCCATCCATGAGCTGCCAATGGTGTCCCAACCTCTGATCTTTATATACAGACCGAGGGACAAGAGGCGATCTTGTTCCACACAGGCATCGGATAAGTACCGGTAATATCACAATGATCTATCCCTTGCCCTTTCCTAGACACATCATCATTGTCATCACAATGTGCCCACTCAGAGGTCCAGGCTCCAGATTTCGCAGCATGCTGTGGAGGCCTACTTGCCTCCATTTCCCCACACATCAGTCTTCCACTTTGTCTGACAGACTGTCACACCATGGCTGTGCCTGGTTTTAGCCTTCCCTCACTCATTCAATGAATATTTATTGACTTATTATGTGCCAGGCACCATTCCAGGGAACTGGGACATTGCAGTGAAAAGAAAAAAAAATAAGCAAAAGTCTCCATCTTCATAGACGTTGCATTCTACTCTAAGCCCTTGTAATTAAATAACTTTTCATCAAGCCGGATTTCTGTTTATCTCCTTGTAACACTGCTCTTCAGATTTTACAGCGTGTCATTTCTTACTCAATGACAGGTTTCTGTCCCAACCACATTCTCATCTCCCCCCACTTCCTTAAATGAATAACACCGCCGATACGCCATGTTACCGGCAGAAGCATGCATGAGAAGAGACGAGAGCGCAGGGACTCTCCTTGCCCGGCCTCATCCACACCTACCACAGCAAAGCCAGGAGCAGGGCGCGGAGTTTCTAAGAGTCTGGAAAAGAGAGAAACAGAGTAGGAGTGCGAGGCGCAAAGGCATCAGATTCTAAGTTTCTACTTAAGCCCTGTGCTAGCAGGAAAAATGCAAACACAATTCCCCGTTCGCTCTCCTCAGGGACCTTTCTTGGCTGATTTCTTATAACTCAATTGCACCAGTTCAGACAAAAATCAGCCAAGGTCACGGCAGTGAAATGCAGATTGTACGCTGATCAAGGGGCCTTGGGTAGGAGTTACAAGCATGAACTCAAAAGCCAGAGCCCTGAATTCACCCTGTAATTATTTTATTTTTGACTATAGAAAGTCTCAATCAAATTGCTATCCTGGGTTTAAAACACCGTTTTTCTGAAAACATCTAAAAAGCCAACTTGTATTTTTTGTCTAAAACAGACATAGTAACATAAAGGAGAGTCAGCAGCGGGAATGTGAACGTACATGGGGTAGGAAACGTGTCCTTTAAAGTTAACAAACCCAGAAATGGCCTTCATCACGTTACCAACTGTGTTTGGTGATAAAAACACCTTGTTCCCTTCTACCCAGACCAGTAGAAGATTATCAGGGTCACCAGGTGTCAGTTAAAACAGGACAGATGCTCAGGTTCTGGAGCTCATCGCTCTCCGTCTTGCCTTCTCTTGCGAGTCTGATAGCTTCTTCATCTTGGAAGTTCACCCCTTCCGATAATGGGACGATGGAGTCAGTGGGAGACAGAAGGAGCATTTTCGAATACGGTTCAATTCCACTTAGAGAAACTGTCTCAGATTTGGTCTTTTGCCAAGGAAGGACAAGTTAAAAACAAACAAACAAACAAACAAACAGCACTTGGGCCAATCATGGAGGGTCAACCCGATCGGAACAGCTCCATACCTTTGTGCCAGGTAACAAAACCAATCCAAGCCCATGTCCTTAGACCCCCGAGGAGAACAGCACCTTGTACCTGGTGAAGCCAGGAGAAGCAGTGTGAAAACTACTTTTTTCTGGGGGGGGTGTGGGGGGGTGGGGGGGGTGATTTATCACTGTAATTGAAAAATCACTGGAGCTGGTCCACTAAGCTTCAAGCTGGTTTTGAAATGTGTTGTGTTCTCCCTGCCCAGGACTCAGGTTCTGTTGAAGACTTGCTTGAAGTTCAGGAAAACTCCACTGAGGACTGCAAGCAGATGGTGGAGAGACCGCCAAAGGGTTCCTGTACATTAACTTCTCCTCAGAAACCCAAATGGGGGGAATCTCTCCATGGCTGTATAACTGAGGACGAGAGAATATTCTAGTACTGCCATGGGGCTTCTCACTGACACTTCCCTCACACTTCCCACTGCCTCACACCTCCGGGTTGTGAGTTCAGATCCAGACAGACATTTTGCTAGGTTTCTTTTCTTTTCTTTTTCAGCTGTTATTGACACAAGCAACATCCTGTTTCAAATAAGGTGTGTATATATATATATATATATATATATCTATATATATATATATCAAATACTTCATAAAGCTTCCTGGATGTCAATTGATTCTTACAGAAGAACAACTTGATGAAATAAGTGTAGATGAATCAGAAACAGGTGGATTAAATTCCCCTCAGACTATGCATGGATTTAAATGTGCTTGAGAAAATGTCTTTTGAATTTTCCTAGACATCGAATCTTTAAAAATAATAATAATAATAATAATAATAATAATAATAATAATAATTCCAGGCTTGCTCCACGGCTTCCCCAGTCCAGGTCAATCCATACACACCCCTGCATGATGGGTTCTAGAGGGGGACCACAGAAGAGGACCACAGAGGTGGGGACCACAGAGGGGGGGTGTCACAGAAGGGGTTCACCGTGGGGTCCACGACTCTGCAGCCCTGGGTGATAAACCACCACGTTGTACCGCCAAGTGCTGTGAGAGGGCCCCGAGGCCTCCAGCTTGCCTGTGTTCACACTCACGGTGGTTTGTTTTTGTTTAGCTTTTCATCTGAGAGAAGAACATTCTAATGATTTCCACCACCACGCTCCCACCCCCACCCCCCCACCCCCCACCCCCGCCGTTTTCTTCCCATCGCTGAAACCCTCGGGGAGAATCTACTGTGTGTGACAAAGAAATATGTCTTTCCTCTGTGTTCCAGACCTTGGAAGCCATCCAAGGCCCCCTTTCCCCGGAGGCCAGCTCTCTCTCCTCCGCTGCTCGCTCCGATTTGCATTTCACCGCCGCTCACTGCAGCAGGCGAGAAGCTGAACCGCGGAGCTAAAAGCGGAATGCAGGAGGAAGCCTCCATTTTTCCAGCGCCGCTCTGCACAGCATCCCCGCTGCCAGCAACCTGAAGCCAAACGCGATCTGAAATTTATACAGAAAAGAACATCAACACGACCGCACTCAGTCTCTCCTCCCCTTTCCCAAGACCCCCTCTTGACCCGAGAACGTCTATTTCATGTTTAATTTAATTCTTAGATGGCTAATTAATATCTTGTTCCCCCCTCCCCTCCTGTTCCCCCACCACACACCCCACCCTTATTTATTAATCTCGCCATTTACTTCCACGGTGTCCCGGTTTTCTTAAACTCTCCTTATCCGCGAATGTTTCACTTGTAAAACTGAACAAAGCCGCTCTTGAAATGTGAGCAAGAATTTGAAAAAGAAAGAAGAAATTGGGTCAGAAAAAAAGTCTTTTTTTTTTTTTTTTAATTGATTCGGTTTCAACCATCTGAAAGTACTTAAAACATGGACTACCCAGTACACAGGGAAAGAAAAACCAGCCATCCTACCCTGTAGAAAGTGTGTGTGTGTGTGTGTGTGTGTGTGTGTGTGTGTGTGTGTGTGTGTGTAAGAAGGAATATGTTTTAATGAAGTTACAGCAGCTACTTAGTCAGATTAGTTAGCACTGCACTCACGATTAACTGTGGACAGAACTCGCTCCCCAACTCAACATGTGTTTTTCTGAGCTGGTACCAAAGGATTCCCAGGGGGAGACACTGGCACCTCAGAGCCTCAGCTGCTTCCTGCTTCCTCCCCTGTACACACACCTCAGGGAAATCAGACAGCAGAGTCCTCTCTTCTCACACCCATGTTGAAGAGGCCCCAAGGAAAGCTAAATACTAATGCTGCCTGGGGAGTGGCACTCTAGGCCAGCTTAGCCTCTGTAGATCAAGTGTCTGCAGACCTTCATCTATCTGCTGAAAACCTTCATGTCTCCCCTCACCGAGGAAAATAGTTGAAAGACGGAGGGCCACATGAAGAGAAAGAGATTTACCAGCCACCCCCAGAGAATCATCATATATGGCATCTACAGTGACCTCCTCCCATCCTTCCATCCGCCAACTTGGCCTGGAGTGTAGGAGAGCATGAGGGATCGATGATCTGGATCCGTTTTCAAGTTCACTCCTTCTTTCTGCTTCCTGGCTCTTCTCTCTGGCCCACAGGATAAAATCCAGACTTCTCAGCCTGGCGGTGGTGGCGCACGCCTTTAATCCCAGCACTCGGGAGGCAGAGGCAGGCGGATCTTTGTGAGTTCGAGGCCAGCCTGGTCTATGGAACGAGATCCAGGAAAGGCACCAGGCTACATGGAGAAACCCTGTCTCGAAAAACCAAAAAATAAAAAAAATAAATAAAAAATAAAAAAATCCAGACTTCTTTGCACTGAGGGAAGCTTACAGGAGCTGGGCCTGGCAGCCCTCCTCAGCCCTTCATTATCCCACAGAAGTCACCAGGTCCTAGTCCACCCAGACCCTCTCCAGCTGAAAGGATTCCTGGCTGACACCCACTTCTTCAGGGAGACTCAACTCAGACATTTCCCCCTAACTGAAGAGGTTCCTTCCTCACATGGGACAGACTTGTTTTCCTCAGCCAAGGCCCTCCTGCTGCTTCGTGAGGGAAGACCTTAACAAACCTTTGTTCGTAATGAGTAGGTGTGTGTGACTGAAAACCCGGACAAGGAGAATTTTGTAAGAGTCAAGTCTAGATGATCATTTTGGCAAGTTTGCAGCATCTTCTCAGCAACGGATTCAGTTTGGCCAAGAAGTTGCCAGCGATACTGGACCGTGGCACACCTGAGCTGGTTACTCTACCCCTCAGGTCAGGCCACAGGTATTTTCACTGAATACTTCTCTGTAGTTTTACAGAGCTCATCCCAGCCCCATCTGGCCATTCCAGAATGCTGTAGAAGCCAGGGGACGCCTCACCTTCTCTCCAGCGTCTATCCACACCCCGCCTTATTCTCATCCCTTGTTTAAGAGGTCACAAGTTGTTCCTGCCAGTTTAAGAAAAAAAAAAAAATGTTCTGTGAGGAAAAAACGCCATAGCAATTAATTTCACTCCCTTGATAAGGAGCAAATAGTTCGTTTTCTATTGCTAATAACACAATGCCACAAGCCAGGCAAGCTCTGGGGAAGAGGAGCTCATGGGTCTTGTCCTCAGTTAAGGGCCACACATACGTGGCGATGGCCCTCCGCCTGGCAGAGTCCAGAGACAACACATTAAATGGTAAGAGATCTAGCCTAGCGGGCTTCCATAGCAGATAACCCTTAGCCCACTAACCAATTAATCCATCCAGGAGGACAAAGCCCTAATTGTCTAAGGTCCTACCTAATCCTGTCTCTTCATTTCTCATAATGGAGATTAAGTTTCAATATGAATTTTAGAGGGGTCGGACCACATTCAAAGCACAGCATCACACAGATGAGACCAGCCATTTGCTTAATCAGGTCATGCCGGAAAAAAACTCTCCCCTTGAAAACAGACTATATTCCAATCCTTACCAATAAAGCTTGGACACTGCTCACCAATACTAGACAGTGAAGTGCTTTCTGTGAGCCAATTTACTTGATTTTCACAAATTCCAGGTGGCACCTGCTTTCATGGCCGCCTTTTTACGAGCGAGGAAGCTGGCCACACACACCAGCAGACATCTCACACAGGCCACAGGTTTCATATCTCTCAGGACAAAAATGACCATTTCATTGGCCTCCTAGAAGCAGCAACGGACAGTTTGCAACTTAGAGCCACGGTTAACCTAGTCCAAGCACACCCCAGACACCCCAGTTCTTCCATAACTAGACTGGTAATTTGCACATGTCAGGCTGTACACCAAACCTCCGATGGGAAAGGCTGAGTTCCCAGGGTCATTGAAAAGGCCCCCCACCCGGGGGGGAGGGCACTCCTTTTCCTCACAAAACTGATTCTAACCAAACCTTGACTCCATCATTCTCTGGGGAGTGGAAAGTGGGGTCGCTATGCAATATCGAGGACACCAGAATCCAGAAAGAGCTAACCAAATGTCCATCACAGAAGGACTGCAGAGGCCAAAGGGGAGGAGGAAGGGACCCTGCCAACTCCGGTGTGGGTGGATTTCCAGAGTCAATGTTAGCCACACATTGCCTCTCAGAATTCTGCGTCTTGGAATAAAAACAACGACTCTACTTGCCTGTGAATATTCTGTTTACCCAGGATAAGGAAACAGGCTTACAGGGGCTACCCTTTCCACCATGCCAACCTCCACCACTTCCTTTTGCCATCCTGTATAAATCTCGTAAGTGCTACCAACTAACAACACATAGGAAAGCCGTAATGGTTTCTCCTTTAATACATGGTTAGGGGGTGTGGGCTTCCCACACCATGCCCTCCACCGCCTTTCCCAGAGACCCTCAGTGGAGCCTTTCCCAGCTCTCAGGGGGCCCTTATAACCTTGCAGGCCTGACACAGACTTCTGTTCCCAGCTCATCCGTGCAGAGTGGATGGCACACTGAACCCCCGCCCCCACGCCCCCCACACCCCCACCTCTACCTCTCCATCTGCAAAATAGCCGCAATAATGCCAGCCACCTGCTTCCCTCACAGAAGAGCGGTGAGCATGAACAGTATTAGGCTAATGCCGACAGCCTTTCAGAGAGCTTGGTGCATTCCGAACAGGAGCCTATCCGGGTAACAAATGCAGTTCCCTAATCATGGGACTTCGCGAAGCTGCCCATATATTTTCAAAGCCAGGGGTGCGGGAACATCCGATTCCCTATTTGTTATTTGAAATGGTGCCCAAAAGAGAAGAGGACAAGACATGACGGAAGGATATGGTTGAAACACCCCTTCTGGTGGCCATCCATTCAACATCTGTCGGAGAGGTTGGGGGGGGGGTGCAGGCTGATTACAGGGCCTCAGACTGCCTGAGTCCATTATCATTAGCGAGGTGTTTCAAGCTGAGCGGGCCAAAAGGACAGGTCAGACTACAGATATTTTTACTGAATGCAGAGCTCATCCCAGCCCCATCTGACCATTCCAGAATGTTGCAGAAGCCAGGGGCCGCCTGCCTTGCCTTCTCCCGAGCATCTATCCACACCTCGCCCCTTCGCTCACTCATCCCTTGTCTACGAGTTCACAAATTGTTCCTGCCAGTTTAAGCAAAAAATGTTCTGTGAGGTAAAAGGGCCATGGTAATTAATTTTGCTCCCTTGACTGGAAGGTGAAAAGCTTTTTATTATGTAAATTATAAATGTCCTGGAGGGAAACTTATCTCCCTTTCACCAATGAGCCCATCAGGCTGCCGACATCAGGATTTTTTTTTTAATGTTTATTAGTCTAGGGGGGCTGTTTAGGAGGTTTCGTAGCTTCTAAGTGCTGACATTTATCTATTGCTTCAAATAAACCTAGTGGCAGGGAGCCATGGATGGACCACTAAATACGGAGGAGGGGAGGCGGTCTGACCGTCCACAGACAGGCAGAGAGCAATGAGGAGCTCCCGAGCGAGCCCAGAGCAGTGTGGGACTCGCCATTCTCCAGGCTGAGCCCCAGGCTCTCCCATTCAGTTTTCTCCCCTGTCCTACTCTTCGGTGATTCTTTCTCCCCTACCTCCTCTCAGCCTCTCCCACAACACACTGGATATCTCCACACCACCAACCTGCCCTGGAGCTGAAGGGCTTCCCCCTCCCTCCACCCCCTCCAGCTTCCCCGGCCACGATTCTTTGTTTGGGACCATGCTTTGTTATAATGGAATACACGCTGGAAACTGGAACTCTTTCTTCCCGCAGAGGGATGAGTGTTTATACACAGTGATGCTTGGCTGGGCCATGATGCTCAGATACATGGCCAGCAGACCTCTCTCCATGTTTCTGTGAGGATGGATTTTGGATGAGATTTATTTACATTGAAGTCAATGGACTTTGAGTGAAGCAGAGTGTCCTCTCTAAGGAGAGAGGCCTCATCCAAAGCCAAGCCTGAGTAGGGCAAGAGACTGACATGATCTCAATCTCTCTCTCTCTCTCTCTCTCTCTCTCTCTCTCTCTCTCTCTCTCTCTCTCTCTCTCTCTCACACACACACACACACACACACACACACACACACACACACGCTCTCTTCTCTCACTGGAGAACTCCAACACATAAGCCAATGGCAGTGTTGACCACAACCATCACTCTATTCCCAGAAGGTGAGGATTTAGTGTGGTGACCCCTGACTTAAAAGCCTGGAGTAAAAGGGGGATGCTTAAGTGTCTCCCTTTACAAATCAGCACCTGTTAGTGTGTGCCTTGGCAGCTGAGTGACATGTCCTAGGCTGCCCAAGAAGAAGGAAGCAGAGGAGAGGAGATGGGTGAGAAGAAAGGAGAGGTGAGGTCACAGTCACAAGTGGATCCCCACTGAGGGTTTTGGGATGAGAATGGCCTCCATGGGCTCATATATTTGAACCTGGTCCCCGGTTGGTGGAACTGTTTGGGAAGAATTAGGGGTGTGGGCTTGTTGGAAGAGGTGTGTCACTGCAGGAAATTTCAAAAGCTTAGGCCATTTCTAGTTAGCTCCCTCTCTCTGCCTCCTACCTGCAGATAAGGATGTGAGCTCCCAGTACTGTTCCATCTCCACGCCTGCCTTCTGATGCTATGCTCCCATCCGTAATAGTCATGGACTCACCCTCTGAAACGTAAGTCCCAATAAACTCTTCCTTCTATAGGTTGCCTTGGTCGTGGTGTCTTCTCTCAATAGAAAAGTAATAAATATGCCAACTTCCCTGCAAGTTCTGTGTTCTGTGCTTTTTAAGAAAGAATCTAGCTCAAGACAGATCCATGGTACATGTCAATGCGTAGCTGTTTAGGAGACTTTGTCCTCCAACGGTGTTTACGATATAGGTAGGCAGTGAGGAGGGATGGGGTCTTGTCTTTCCAAAGCATGCATTCTAGTGAAAGCTCTGGAACTAAGGGCTAGTACACATCAAAGGAGGCTGGGCTCATGTTTGCTGTGGACAGTGGGAGGAAACAACCCTGAATATCACAGTTATGTCAGGAAGGGAGCCTCTGAAAGGGCTCGCTTCAGATGAGCTGTCAAAAAAGAACCACCTGCACGAGGGAGCTTCCCTGTGGGGGCCCTCAGACAAGAGGAAGGGATGAAGTCACCCAAAGAAGAGAAGGCCTGAGTCCGGGAGCCTCGAACAGAGCCAGGCAGTCCCACAGTTGGTGCCACACTTTCTCCCAAGTACGGTGAAGTATTTTATCAGAGGTATAACGTTCTTCTGATTTGCTTTTTGCACATCATTTCAACCACCTCAGTGTGGAGGACACATTGGGGAGGGTAAGACCCGAGCTAGGTCCTGGCAGCCTCCTCTTCTCAGGTTAGAGAAAGGACACCTGTAGTTAACCCCAGCTCATCGTCTTCAGCTCATCGTCTTTCAAGAGGAAAGACACTCATTTACCATAAGGAGACGCACTCAGCCGAATATGTAACACAAATATGGAGAGAATGAAGAGAGAGGAAGGCCATTTGAAGCTGAAAGAAGCCCTAGGCTAGGTCTCGAGGGTGGGAATCAGCTGAAGGGAAGGTCATTTAAAATGCTCCCCATGGATTGAGACCGGATTTTGCTCCACCTAACAAGAAAACTAGCTTCAGGATTTCCATGATTTATCAATCATTCTTGGTCATAGGACCATGTTTCTTCACATGGAACACTTCTCCAAGACTGTGTGGCCCTGTATAAAAGGGTATGGAAAGGCTTTAACTTTATAAAAGGGACGTACAGGATCTGACTGGTGTGAGTAATAAAGACGGAACAAGGCTACAGCTCGGGCCTCAGGCCTCAGGACCGTCTTGTGGGGTGAAGAGAGAAGGCAGAAAAGGGAATCGAGGCATGATAGAAACTGAAAACTACTCCCCAGTTAGTTTTCTTTCTGCTACAGTTTAGATCGAGAAGAATGCCCTCCCCGCTCCCCCCCCCCCCGCCCCCCCCCCCCCCCCGAACTCTGTGTTGAGGACATAGCTTTACAGGAAAGTGATAGACCATTAAGGGGACCTCTGAAAGGAAGCTAGGTCACTGGACGTGTCCTTGGAGGAATATTGGGGACCTAGGTCCTCCCCTAGTTCTCTTTCTCTCTCTGCTTCCTGGACTCCGTGAATTGAGCATCTCCTGCGTGGTGTTCCCATCATGATGTGCTGTGGCATCAGAGGTCCAATGCACAAAGCCCAGTTAGTTACTCTGGCCTAACACCTCAGAAACCGTGAGCCACAAGGAAGCTTTTCCTTTCCTGAGCTGACTGACTCGGGTGTTTTGTCTCAGTGATGCAGAGCTGACTAATTCAGGACACAGAATCAGCCTCACCTCTCTGCAGTCTAGGTGCAGCCATGCTGCCAAGTTCAGGAGGACAGACCGAGTGGAGGGAACGCATGCACGAGGCTCTCAGATCACACCCTGAGGGAAGCGTATGCCCCTCCCCAGCCTCCATGTCTGCGGTCCTGCCTGTGGAGGGGTCGCAGGGCCAATGAAAAGGGGACAAGTGAGGTCGGACAAAGGGACAAAGGTGGAGTTTCAGGGCTGGGGGCTGAAGATAGAAGAGGCCCAGGTTCATGACCCCAGGAAGCTGTACATCAGACCGGAAGGGCTGATATCAAGTTATAGTGTTAGCAAAGAAAAAAAAAAGGTAGGAAAGAAGGAATGAAGGAAAGAAGGAAGGAAGGAAGGAAGGAAGGAAGGAAGGAAGGAAGGAAGGAAGGAAGGAAGGAAGGAAGGAAGGAAGAAAGGAAGGAAGGAAGGAAGACTGTGAATATTCCTTTAAGCCATATTCTATTCTAACACAGGTGGAAAGCTTGGGAACCCCCAAGGCTGTAAGATTTTACATTCTCCCACATTTTGAGTCACGGAACATGCAGATTCTTCCCTTCACCCTGGCCACAGATTGAGAATCTGCAGTCAGACTCGGTGACTTACAAAGTCCACTCTCTTCTATTGCGACAGCCTTGGCACAACCCCCTTAAAATTTAAAGCACGCACACACAACCCCAAACTCTATTTATCTAATGTTTCTTTTTAATAACGATTTCAAACACATTTGGGAGTAGAAAATCCCAATCAGGCTTTGGAAATCTCTGCAAAAGACATTGCCAGAGAGTGGAAAGCTGTGAAATCCATCCCAAGGAGTGTGATTGCCGAGAAAAGGACCCAAGTTTTACTATCAGCCCCACAACTAACATCACAGTTCAGCAGCCTGAGGGGCTTGTCCAATCACACCTCCATTTCACAGCTACAAAGGGAGCCGAGAAAGGGCTGTGAGGACTGTGGCCCCTCAGAGGCTAAGGCCAAAGGTGCTGCCGCAGGACGCAGAGCCAATGCTGTTTCTGCCTGGTCACTTTCTCCCTGAGTGGGTTTCCATCTGTTCTGTGGGAATCTAGGTTGTTAGCGGCTGAGATTTTGCTATTACGCTATCAGGCCTGTGGTGCATAAAGCAGTGGGAATTTGTTCAGCTAAAAGCGGCCCTTCCCACTTGCTCTGTGGCTTGCTTGTAGAGAAGACAGGAAAGGCAACGTGGCCAAATGGAGAGAGGATAGACTTTGATGTCAGGTGCACTTGGCCTTGAAGTCTAGGTTCACCGGTTATGTGACTTGGGACAAGTCGCTTTGTGTCCTCAAGCCGGTTCCATTCACGGTGGCGGGGTAGGTGTGATGGGGTGTGGAGGGGGCGTGTGAAGCTGTCTGCTCTTCAGGTCTGTACTTGTGCAGTGGTGGCTGTGAGTGTCACGCTGTTTGTTTGAGACAAGGTCTCCCTATGTAGTCCTGGCTGGCCTAGATCTCACTATGTAGACCAGGCTGGCCTGTAATTCACAGAGATCTGCTAGAGCCTCTTCAACTTGAGTGCTGGTGATTAAAACACACATCACCGTGCCTGGCCTCTGTGAGTGTTGCCTTTATGATGTCACAACTACTCCCGTGACAGCACAGTTAGACCACCCCGGTTCGAACCCTAGATTGACCACGGCCAAGGTCTCTAACTTGGGGAAGATACTTAATTCTTCTGTGCTTCCATTTTCCTATCAGTAAATGAAGGACAATAAGAAAACTATATCATAAGCTTGCTGTGAGAATCAAGTACACAAGAAGATTAAAGCAATCTGAAGAGACCTGTGGTGAGAATAAGGCCCGAGTCTTAGTTTTCCAGGAGGTAAAACTTCACAGGAATTTACTAAAAGGCAGCAAGCCGATCCCTTTTCATGTTCTAAATAAAATCAGACACCAGTGGATTGGAAAGCGGTGACTCGGAGTCACCTCTCCACTGTAAGGTCCCGTGAAGAGGATGCTGAGTGTGGGTGTGGGGGTGTGTGTGGGGGGGGCAACACAAGAAGAGACCCTTTCTCCGTTGGTACTTT